>NW_019385260.1:77863-215000 GCF_000671375.1 Centruroides sculpturatus
CCCCTATAACACTGTTGATAATTCCGTTTTATATGAATTCCATGTTGTACGAGTCACTTAGATTTTACACATACGTGTGCCGGGTTGTGAACGGCTCACGTATTTGTAAAATCTAAGTGACTCGTACAACACGGAATTCATATAAAACGGAATTATCAACAGTGTTATAGGGGGGATCGACTGTATTTTATTATTAAAGATATTTGTTTTGTTTATTAGAATTAATTCAAATATACACAAAAACAGGAAGAATATATTCTGTGGTGAGGACGAGTCAGAAATGTCCTATAACAAATTCATTGTTTATATATTTTATTACAGAGTTTGAACTTTTCTTGTTAGAAAATAAATATGTGTAAGATCTATTCACTTCTTAAAAGAAAACTTTGAAGTACTCTCGTTAATTTATACTTCAAGTATATAAAGGGACTAGAAAAATTAATTTAATTATAATCTCTTGATTACGTAATTAATTTTAATAAGCAATCTCTTTTGCATTTTATCGCAAAACAATTTCGAATACATTAAATTTAATTATATATAGTTAATTAATCGTGTTATTAATTAAAAATTTTAAAGGATTTACCGCTAAATTTTTTTAATATTGTGATTAATTATAATTATAGTTTTAAGGACGAAACAACTATAAAGCGAGAAAAGAAATAATAAAATAACACATTTATAAATTGATTTTTTTAAAATATTAAAAATATTTCTTCTTCTCCGAACTATCATTATAATTAAAGCGAATGAATTTAATGTCAAAGTTCAGAAAATTCGTGATTAATTATTTGATAAATGTTTAAATAAAATTAATACATTCTTTAAGTAAAAACACCTCTGAATAATATTTAAAATAAAGAATAATTTCGTTTGGCCTTTTAAATATTTAAAAAATTTCAAATCTTGTTATTTATTTACTAATAAAAATTCTCTTCTATTTATAATAATGAATAATAAATTGAAAAATTTCTAAAGGGATTGTAGAATTTAAAATTTGAAGTATTTCATTTATTTTAAGACGACCGTTAACAAAAGAATCGCCGCAAAATTCTCTTCTTCGGCATCATCTCCATTGTTTACTTATTGTAATCTTTATATATATATAGGAAGATAATTGAAATGAATTACGGCAATTGATATAAATTAATCAAATAAAAGATGACGTTAATGGATCGTTTAACGTAATTCCTTGATTAAAAATTCATTAGAATTTCTATACGATTTGGATGATTGCATCGATTTTAAATGTCACAAAACGAATTTTGTACGAATCTCCTGCAATATTTACATATTTAAACCTTTGAAGTTTTTACTAAACTTTTCGGTTTATTTTTATAAAATTTATGTAAATATTTTCTTTTAAATATTTGCTACTTGGAAAATATTCTAAAACGTATATTTCGATTCCGTGTTTATCGGTAAGTGAATTACTTTTAAATTTGCTTTTAAAATGAATCTAATAAATCTATAAAATTTAATAACTTTCTCATAATTACGTCTAAAACTTTTAACTACAAAATACCTTCAGGTAATTATAACGGAGAGGATATTTAGTCGGCGTAACGTTATGGGAACGGAGCAACCGATAAATTCAGTGTTTCGGGTCATCAAAACACAATCGAGACTTCCGTAAAATCCTCTTTTACTACACTAACTCATAAGATAAATATATTTTAATATCAATTTTAATATACCATAAGAAAGTATTTTAATAAATAATAAAAAAATATGTATGTGGTTATAACACTAAAGCGACGGTAAGGAGTATCTTCTATCAAATAAAGTAGAGTATTATGATTTACGGGCTTCTTTATTCCAGTTTATACGGAGAAAGAAAGCGTGCCATTAAGTAATAAATTATATTTTATTTAATTTCTGTAACATCCTTAAGCAATTCGATAAATAAGAAATATAAATAACACCGGCGATCATCTCTTTGATGTTGTAGAAGGAACCGTAGTAGAGTACTTGCGCGTTGAAGGTTTCACCGTACGTTCCGAAGGAGAGCGGCTTTGGTAATTTGTTCTTCCACGGAAGAAAATTCCAAGGTCACTTTAATAAAATCTAAAGTTAATGAATTAGCCCAGGATGGAGGAAATAGCGCACCCGACTGGAAAAAGCAGCAGTGGCCTCCGTTAGCAGTTTCCACCAGAATCATTTGAGGATAGACTCGAAAAACGTGGTAAGGAATGGCCGTCCGAGGTACGAGAGGATCGTCTTTACTACTCACGCACAAAAGAGGAACCGACATTTCGTCGGCATCTCTCAACGGCGCGTTCTTCTCCCAATATTCGTCCCAATTGTTGCAATTGCACATCTTCCAGTAGACTCGTTTCTCGAATTCCGGAACGGTGCGACTGAGAAGGGCGGCATTCGAATCTATCACCTCGGATAGAGCGTGAGAGTGTAGACCGAGAAACCTGCGAAACGACAAAAGACGAGAAAAGTCGTAGAAAAGAGGCAATCCGCGTTTGTAAAGGCTTTCGGGATCGAAAATGGGCGATATTGCAACTCCCGCCGTTAGGTCGGCCGAACTGCCGTACTCCCCCAAATAAGACAGGAGAAGATCCGCCCCCGTTCCGTAGCCGACTACGGAAAGACGGAGACCAGAATATTGGCTCCTGATAAATTTGACGGCCTGCCGAAGATCGGAAGGATCTCCGTAGGATTGGAACTTGGGAGTGGTGAGCGGAGAACGTCCGTGTCCTCTTCTGTTATAAACCACCGGGTGAAATCCCTTTCCCATAGCCCGTAGACTCATCTCTCCCACGTCCACGGCATCTTCCGTAAAGTTGGGTAGTATTAGTAGCAAGTGATGGTCGTTTAAAGAGTTTCTCCACGCTCCCTGGAAAGACCAAACGGCCCAATCGAGCGACACTAATCCGCGATCTTTCAGTTGTAGATATTGTCGCCGATAGCGAACTTCCGGACAAGGCAGCAGATAACTTATCAACGCTTGCACGTAAGGGTTGTAAGCCCAGAGTGGGGGATAGTAAGGTCGACGTAGATCGGGTATTCGATCCAGAAGAAATCGAGAAAATATAGATTCTTTGTAATGAAGAGTGGGAAAGTGTCCTCGGGATTTATTACAATTGCCAAACAGCAAGTGGTAGAAGAGTGCCAGGATAAACACCGCGGCACTACAGGTCGATATGGGGGTAAAAATCAAGTAGTTCAATAACTGATCGGGATCGAATATCATCTGCACTGGCCACGACTGTTTCCTTACCTGAAACGAGATAAAGTAATTACCGTAATTATTCTAGCACAAAATATACTATAATTGCTATTAATTTCATATCGATTTTATTTTAAATTCCTTTATTTAAAAGTTGTTATAACGTATTAATAAAAAAGAGTAGTGTTTGCCAATTTTTTTTTTACTCCGATAAGCTTATAAAGTGGTCAAAACTAGTTTACCGAATCTTATTTCCGACGGTCTCCGGAGTGTGAACTTTGGTCCTTATTCGATAAATCGCATTAAGGCTAAGGACGAAAGAGAACTTTCAAAGACATTTTCACTAAAATAACACAAAGAATAACTCTGAAAAAACTAAATAATGTTTTCCCGTAAACATTAGAGCCATTGTTTCCCATGAAAATAGCGGTTTTCTGATACAAGACATTTATATTGTTCGATATTTTCTTTTTGTCTTGCCCATCGCCGGAACTTTTTGCACTTTTCCACAAAGTTCTATCATTAAAAATATTTTATTAACTCTTTAATATTTTCAAGTATTTACAAAACAAATTGTAAATTTTAACAATAACTTATTTAATAGAAATAATAATAATTTATGTAATTATTTGTGATCGAAATAACCGGGTTGATAATTTTAATGGTGATTTTCGAATAACATCAATACCGTAAACAAGATTAATGCCTTTGGTTTGATGCGCTGGAACATCGACTGTGTGTGGAAGAAGGAGATCCCGATTAACTCTATAGGTCTATATGGAATAAAAATTTACATTGTATCATTGTTAGAAAATTGCCGACATAAATTATAGATATTTGTTACGACACAAAGAAATAAAGATCGTTATTACTTACTTTTCGATAACGAATATTTTTAAATAAGAGAAATCATTATAATTACCGCAATTTTCTTTTAAACTTTTCTCTATTTTATCGCTTCTTTCGTGTTAGGAAAGAATTCGTAAAAAATAAATTCAATAAGCGCTGGACCCTCTGTCATATAAAGGTGTTTGTGTATAAAGGTGTTTGAAAAAAAGAAGAATTCGAGTTTTTCATTGGCTGAACGAGCATCGTTATATACCGAATGCGTCGTGAATAAACACAACACCCAAAAGAGTATTATTCTATCGACAAAATAATTCCATTCGGCACTTCATTGTTCGCTCCAGTGCATCTCTTATTAGAAATTACGCATAAAGAAATGCTTTCTGCCAACGTGTAAATACAATTGATCACAACTCTAATTTGTTAAACATAAATTACCATTGTTGGCAACAATATTTATGTTTATTGAAATATAATATTTCTAACAGAGAAAATATAAAAAGAACTATCATAAAAATTTATTACTTGTCACAAATTATGAAATTTAATTACATCTTAGAAAGATTTTGTTTATTTTTTTAAGCTATAAATACCGCTTATCTAGTTATTTACTCGACTCATCCCTTTTGTAAACAAGTTAATTTTTCACTAATTAATTATTTCTAAAGAAATTAAGCTTCAATGTGTGTGCACATTCATTCTTAATTCTGAGTTTTCAGCGTTATTTGTATATAATCAAGAAAGAAATCGACTTCTGCGGACAAACAAAAGAGAACAGGTCGCACGGGAATGGGAATTTCTTCTCTTTGAATCAGTCTTTGTACGAAATGAATGCGCCGGTTGTTCGGATCTACAACACAAATCATAATTTATTTCGGGAATGATACTGTTAGAGAATAACATCGTATTAGAATCGATTCAATATCTTGTAAAGGATGTGACAATATATATAAATAATATTGTCTACGGTTCTGATATATGACATATGACAATTTATTTTCATATGTCCATTAGACTACTAAAACCGAGTGGCTTTACTTATCACTTTTAAATCTGTATCGCGTAGAATTAAATTCGTAATATTTACCGATTTAACAATAAGAACCTTTTATAAACAAAATGTTTTTCCTTTTCCGATTAGCCAGAGACAGAAAACAAAGGACAGGTATGGGCACGATTACGGAAGAAACAGATTATATGGCTATTAGACGAATCTCTTTTTGAAACAATTACGTTAATATTAATAAATTTGTTCCATTCTGTTTTAATTAATAATAGAAACTTCGACTTAACCGTGACATTGTTAAGAAAAAGAGAATAAGAGTGAAAGAAGAAAGGGGTGTTGGCAAAGGACGAAAGCGATCGGGTCCGGTGGAGATATTACTTGACTCTTTCTTTGTTATCCGCCACTAAATAACGATCATTTCCTTCGTCTCCATCGACGACATCGTTAGCCACAACACCTCGGAAATTACTTCGTCCTAAATCTGTTTTAACTTCCAACAATTTACAAAATTAAATTTCGTATCGAGTAATATTCTATAATTCTATTTTTGCCCGACGTTTTCCGAAAAGGTAATAAACCGTGTAATAAGCTTCGTTTTTCCAGGCTACTACCATCCTCGATTTTCTCCTTTCTTACAATAGAAAATTTCGGGTGATTTTCGAAATTACTCGAATATGCGGACCCTTTTTTTTTTACTTAATGGAAATAAATAACAACAATCATTTCTTATTATTTCTAGAGTAACATTAATGAAAATATATAAAAGGTTTTTATAAATTATGTACTGTACAATTTACTTACATTCATTATTACTTCTTTTAAAGTAAAAATATAGGCCTATATATAAAATTTATTAATATTGATTTTTAATTTTTCTTTTTAACAGTATAAAATGTTTTCGGTTTCTGTTTAAATTGAATTTAAGTAAACAAAATAGTTTTAATTAAAAGTTTCATAAAGTGATTTATTTATAATAGTCTAGTGTCTATTTATACGAATAACATCCATGCTTTTAAATTATTCTCTTCAAATATTCTCTAACGTGTTCTAAATATTTCTCTAACTAGAAAACTATCGACAAATTAATCTCATTTATTTACACACATATAAAAATGAGGACGTTTGTTTGTTTGTTCGCTATACATTCCTAGGCCGTTCGACAAATTGCTACGAAACTCAACAGTTACGCTTATATACACCTAACGTAGATAATATTGTAATCATACTCCAAAATATATATCGCATTTCTAAAAATCAATTATAATTTTAATAAGCTCCCTCCGGTAGCCGAGTGGATAAAACCACCGAAGTCTGGTAGTTACTTAGTCGCGAGTTCGGGCATGGACACGTGAAAGTTTTCAAGGTTTTCTTTGCGTTAGTAACACCTAAATAGAGTCCAGCTTTCCATAAAAGTCTTTTCTGGGTGCATCCCCTCGGCATTTCGTTTACGTGTCGCTGTAACCAAGTAAACCAAACTAATTCTAACGAGCGATTATTTATTGTGACATCGTCACAATGTTGGGCTGCAATTATTCGTCAGATTATTCTCAATTCTTTTAGTGGTTTCTTGAACCTGTACTGTACGTCATACTGTTCCTATTAGGAATAGATTCGTTCTGGTTATTTATCTAATTCCGTTTAGAGGAAATTTTGAATTAAACTAAAGTTGACTTCTGGTTTGTATCGGAAGCTCGTATATAATTAATCTGGCTTCTTGGTCCTAATTTTTCCATATTTGGTCTTGACTTTCATCTACCTAACTCCTTTCTCGAGATTAAGAAAAGACAGACAACAGACAGACACACAGTTGGACGACAATCGTAATTTATGGCTACAATTTTTTCAAATTGCAGCACAATAATTTTTCTATAAGCGCAATAATTACGTCAACTTACTTCCCACGTAGTTTATATAATCTGTTGCCAGAATTTAAACACGTTATTATCACATAAAAGCAATTATTCTGACATTTATACAAGACTTTTTTTATTTAATTAATTAATATTCACAATACTAAAAGTTACTCTTTCAGTTAGTCTATATTAATAAATGCAATTCGTTTTCATTCATTATTTTCTTGTCTTAAAAAATGAAAAATTGCAGTATTTTTTGTTTATAAACATTAAAGATATAAAAATACGAATATTAAATTGAATCGTTTATTAATAAAAAGAACAAATTTATCGGGTTTAAAAATAATTAAAATAATGGAATTTCGTATAAACTTTCCAACCATAAAGACGAACGTTACGGATGCGAATTACCGAATTACCGAAGCTAGAATGATGCTAGGATCAATTGCCACACTTGGAAAAATAATATCCAGAGAATTATGGATGCTGCAGAATCCTAATTTCTTCCCTAGAAAAGTTTAACGACAGATGTTACACAATATAATAACAATTATTAACAATTGTTGGTAACCTTTTCTTTGAATTGCCGTCATTACCCTAAGAGAGAAGAGCGGAACGATTCCACTTTAAAACGTTTAATACGAAATTTTCCTGTATTAAACCTGTTTATTGTTCTCTTATTAATACGACCCACTAAACATATTTATAATTTAAAACTCGATAAAAATGCGATAAATAAATCATTAATTAAGTACCCGGATTGATAAATTATTGGTGTGCGGGTACACCTGGAAATTTTGATGCTTCAATTCGTTTTCTCTATTCAATGTCTATTATTTCATTTCAAAACTTTCGTCTTAATTAATTTACACCCCTATTGTCATACTTCTAGAGATTCAAAAATTAAACAATTTAAATATACATAAAAATAAATATTATTAAACGTCACGTGTTAAAATAGATTATAATTTATAACACAGGACTAATAATTATATAAGATTACGTCTAAGCTTATAAAAATTTTAATACTCTTTGTCGAATATTATCTTGCCGAAGTCCTGATATACGTACATAAATATAATGTCATTACACGAAGAAAAGATCTGGTAATGAATAACCTAAGTCAATATAATAAGCTTATTAAAGATCAAAGAATATTTTTGGAAAATGAGAAAGTACAGTGAAGATAACCAGCTTTAAAGAATTTCTTTTCTTAGTTAACTGGAAGACGTCAATCAAATATCTTATAAAATAACGTCCGATGCCAATAGAAGGCATACAAACTACTTATCGATCCAAAAATTCCTTTAAATTCCAGTCCGTTTCCTACGTTCTTGCAGAGTAGATGTATGTAAATGAATACACACATATATATATATACAGATTTACTTATTATTTTATTTGGGTTTTTAAAATAAACCACGCGAATACAATACGAAATTATGTATTATAAAATAAACAATTTTCTTTTTTAATACCCCAAAATTTAGTGCACTGGCGTCATTTAGAAAATTAGAATTTTTGTTTTTGGGCCAAGTTTTGTTGTATTTTTTTACATTCATCAAATTTTAGGCTATAAAAGCGTTTTCCAGATAAACTAAAAGTAAAACTTACCTTGTATTTATAAATAGATAAGTCCTAAATCTATATAAACATAGGCTAAATATTAGTATTTTTATAAAGTTTTTATAGGAAATAAACTGTCCGAATTAGCGAATATTTAAAAATATTTTCTATATCGATTGTTGTGTTTGAAACATAAAAAGGAGACATCTAAAACAAGAAAAATACGAGATATTCAATTATAAATAATTCGAAATTTTCGTATTTTTAAATTTATTATAAAAGTTTTTCTTTTCTTCACAAAAGAATAAAATAGTAAATAATTCAGGAAGAATTTCTCTATGTAATCCCTATTTTTAAATTATAATGAAAGTGCGGGTCGTTTCTACGTATTTTGTATACGCAGAAACGAGGTAAAAACACGAATTCGTCGTGCACTAGATTCAAAATAAAGCGATAGATAGGATCGGATTTTGGACGGATGCAGTTCCTTTTAAAGAAATGATTAAAAACATCCTGTGTACTTGCTTTAAGAATAATTTTTCAATTTTTTTTTTAAATCGAATTGTGATCAATAGTATCTTGCCACGATTCACGTAACACACCGATCGATTCTTTTCCTCGTCATTCTTTTATATAGCTTTGTATAGTTTAATCTATAGAAAATGTGCTTTTGTCACTTGCAACGACGTAAATCTCTTGTCTTTTATTCCGATTTATTCCTATTCGTTTGGGGTTTAACCCCTCTCATTTGGAAATAATTATCGAATTAAATTAAAACGTATATTGCATATTACTTTCCTTTTTTTTTGTATATATTACTATATTCCTTCTTACCTTTCTACCGTGTGTTAATCTACGTAAACGACGTTTCTTTAAACTCCAACCCTTTTAAAAATCCCGCACGCGAGTACTTATACTGTAAGCGGAATTTCAATTCGTTATTTTTGGTTGTAAACAAACTGTAAAATCAATCAGTAAAGAAATAATACCATTGCAATGTACTGTACAGTAGACAGTAGTCTACTTATATTTAGAGACAGGAAAAAATACATTATTTAACTTAAAAGCAAATTAGATAAAATATTCGCGTATATAACGTATATATATATATATATTCTTTTCGACGTATTATTTATAAGATTATAGAAGATTACGTTACATTAGAAAACACTTACACGTCAAAGTGGGGAACGTCGAGCCGTGCCGAATGTCAGTGCTTCGTTCTTCACGTTCGCACTAACAACGCCACCTACCGCAACAATCGAAGAAGAAAACAATCCTTCAATTAACAATAGATATTAACAACAATAAGAGTTCATCTAGACTTTAATTAATTGTTTATTTTTTATATTTTATTACTTCTATTATATTAAATCTAATCTTATTAGAATAATTTTCAAAAAAGTTGTATAGATTTATCGAATAAATAATAAATTTAGATGCGATCTACGAAACTAAAATAATAAAGACTATTTAAAAAAAAAATGAGTTGTCTAGTCAGAATTTTATTCTTAGTGGAAAGAAGCTTACGGTTTCTTTTATTCGTTTTATCCTCTCTGTACACTTGCCAACAACAACTTGCGCCAGGAAAAATATTAAAAATAATAAAAAAAACCTGTTTAAAATTTTGTAAAGTGTTGAATTTTGAAATAAAATTAAAAAAAACACCCCCCCTNAAACGAAATTATCAACAGTGTTATAGGGGGTCGAGTTATTATCTTTCCGAGTGTATCAATGATCAATCTGTTATAATTATGCTTAAAACTATAAAAAAATGCAATAAATGATTATTTTAAAAGATTCTAAGAATAAACATACAATTACTATAAATGGTGATTTTTATTTACAGTCTTCTCCGGTGTTTTCGACACTCATTCAGTGCAAACTTTAGAGAGAAAAATCTGTTGTTTATCAGTATTTATATTTTCTCTGTTTTTCTTCAAATAAATTCAAGTAATTTATTTATTTTTATATACACTTAGTGTTTACAAGAGACTAAACTGTCGCGGATTGAGTTTCTGTTTACAAAATAATTTCTCAAAATAATTCTTCCGGTTATTTATTTTGACATTTTTCGTTGTCGGTCATTCGTTTTCTTTTGAGAAAAATTTCGCCGTTCTATCCTTTCTAGAAAAATCATTTTAACAAAAACTGATTTATCTTTCGGTTCCGTCGTTGATATATAAATATTATTTTCTAAAAAGAACGGTTACGAGTGAATTACACGAACGTATCCTTAACCAAAAAAAAAAAAAGGAAAAAAATTCTTTACCGTATTATCTGGAACAATTTGTGTTACGTCTCTACGGGATTCCATTTTTTATTTAAAGTCAAACAACAGAGACTGGTTAAATTTCAAATGCTTCGGGCTTACAAACAAATGTATTTATTCTAATACTATTTAAAATAAACGTGTTTGAAAAATAGAAGTAAAAAATAACTCGACCTTTCTCCTAATAACTTCGACCGGTGAACGTGTTCCCATCCCTTTAATAAGATCTTTATTATTCTCTTCGACAATCCCTTACGTGTGTTGTTCACACAACAAAAGTCTAGAAACGATATATTCATTTTCTAAATAGATTCAATTTACACGTCTTACAAGAGATTCGATTTCGCCCGAATGTTGACGTTAAACGCTTTTGTAATTATGTAAATATCTTTTATATTAATTGTTTACCTCTAAAGTATTAGAATTACGGTAGAAATCCGATTATCCAAGATACCTCGGATAAAACGGATATTTCCTATAAAAAATTACTAATATAAAAAATTCTTATTGTCTAATTTTATAACCTATTTTTAATAATACAGAATATAAGGGCAATAATTTTTCTATCGTTTATTATATAGCTAATATACGAGCGGTATGACTAAATAAACAATCTTATTTACATTTTGTTCGATGTTCCGCATTTACCTATTAAGGGGCGGTTTAATTATATTATTTTCTCATCGTTAACGAATTTCCTATTTATTTTTGGTATTTTTAAATTTACTTTTCTTCTCGTTTCCACGTCCGATCCCATTACCTTACACTTCGGAATAAATGACCAGAAACTCATTAATTTCATTCAAATCCCTTTTCGACTTTAATGTGTCTTCGTAGAAATTTCTTTTGATTAAAAATTAATTAGTTAATTAATTAACTTGTATAATTTTGTTTTATTTTTTTCCATTAACTTGGCATTCGTATCTGTAATTGTATTATAATCCCTGACCTTTCTGGATTTTATGCATTTTATCAAAATTCTTTAACACTTTCAGAAGAACAAAAAAATGCAAACCTCCAGCGTTATTCCAACTTTATTAACACATACAGTAATTGTCAGCTATAAACAATGTAAAAAACTGATTTTATAGCAGTAAATGGCGCAAAGTCACTTATTGCAGTAGACGATTAAAGTTTAGATTATGTATAATTATATCTCTTTTTAGACGAAAACTTATTCCTTAGTATAGCCGGCGACAACCGATTTTGTTGATGAAATCGTGTATTCAGTTAAAACACGGTTTCCAGTTGTTTGTTTTAAATTTTTCGTGATAAGCTGCATAATCCCTTAATCCCTGTCAAATTATCGCTTATATCGAAATTGTGTGTACGATTTGAATAAAGTCATTGTGAATGATAGAACAGAATGTTTTTAATGTCACACAGTCTTCGTTAAAAATGGCAGATTATACACATTAAAAACACCTTTTCTTTTCTGTCTTTGCTTGAATTACTTTGAAGCTGTTACATTATTCGATTCTACCAAACAATATTTCTTATTCGCAACTCTTCTATTCTTTCTTCATTCTAAAAATGTTATAGTTGAAAATATCAATGATTAATGGTGGTATTTCTAACTACAAAATATAAATAGAAGTCTAACCTAACCTAGCCGGTCATCTATTATCTTTCGGAGAAAAAGCTGTTTGAATAGAAGTAACGTGACTTTCGGTTAGCACAAGAAGCTCGTATATAGTTAATCGGGGCTTTCCGCCCTCAAGGTGGTATCGTCTTCCATCTATCTAACTCTGTTCTTGAGATTAAGAAAAGACAGACTGACGGACGGACGACAGTGAGAAGTTATGACTATAATGTTTTCAAATTGCAGCCAATTAATTGAAGCGGAGCGTTAACGAAGGCTCTTCTATGAGGTTTACAGAATTGTATTCGTTCTCAAAATTAATTAATTAAGCTTCAAAGAGGATAAATACACACGTACTGTACAAGTAAACAAACACACTAACATCCATACATATAGAAAAAGTTCTGAATGTTTTTGCATTCTTCGACGTTTCAATGTGCCCTAAGTCCAAAAACGTAAAAATCTTGGGGATTAGTTTTTAGACCGATGGCCATACTTCCCCTCTGTTATTTATAACAGAGTCAGGAAAGTAAAAGTAGGAGTCCATGACTTCGTTTTCGATATACAAAAATATAACAGTGACAATATCCCCGCTCTCTGATGCAACGAGAGCACTTAACGGAATTTAGGCCTAGGGGTCAAAAATAAAAACAGTATTAGACAACAACAAGAAGAAAGCAATCGCCATCGATTGCTTTGTTCTTGGATTGCTTGGTTCTCCGTACCGGGCCAGTCAGTGCCAGGATCGTGTCTCAGTGGCTTGCAGGGATCGCTTCTTTCCTACCGTCTCCGCTTCATTTCTATCGCGATACTACAAAGTCGCGCGACGTCCTGGTATATTTCTATATAAATATTTACTTCTAGATTTACTCGACCCAAGTAAATCTAGAAAACTCCCGTTGTGTTCGACAGGAAAGCCAACGTTGTGAAGAAAAACTTTCCCCCCACCAGCTAAAATAGAATTTATTTAAATTTTTCGAGTTAACCATAAATTACGGAACAATTTTATCGGTAAACAAAAAAGATATTTTTAAATAAAAATTTTAATAAAACAGTTATTCGCTCGCATCGGAACACAAACATTTTCGAAATTTATTTTTTACTTTGGAGAGTTTTTATTGTAAACAATGTCGTTATCAAAACATCTTAATTTACAACATAAATCGAAACCATGTACCGTGATAAAATTAAAGGTAAAAGTTTAGAAACATCGTATTTAATTTTAATTAAAAGAAGCAAGTTAGAGGTAAAAAAAAGAAATTATTTACTTCTTTCGCCTCTCGATAAATTATTCATTTTTAGCAATACTTCTGTGCTCCAAGTATTGTAGTACTGTACCTATTTTTATTTATTAATTACCATTTTATTTACATTTGTTAAAAATAAGACTCTTAAAAAAGAATTAAATATTATTTTAATTTAGTTTTAAACGTAATTCTTATGTCCGGGAAGGAAGTAAGACTCGTTACCTCCCTCGTTTCCACCGGAAAGTGTTGTACTGTACGTAAGCTCGTCTGGGGACATTTACACAAGTAACTTCCACTACTACAAAAGTGGCATTTGATCTTATTTTCTTGTAGAAACGGAGACGATTAGAAGTTTATATTTATAATAATTAGCAATTTTTTTATTTTAATTTCAAAATTGATCTTTCAACGTGTACAGTATAATTTCATTTCTCTTTGTTCTTTAATACTCATCTGTTTAGAAGATAATTCGGAATTGTAATTGAAAATCTTCTGTTGACTTTAGCGAAATTTCTACTCGTTTCTCTTTAAATGTGCATTAAAATCGTTCGGATTACATCAGAAACAATTACAAACTCCATTAATTTAGTTAAAATCCCATTTTTGTCTTTAAAGCCCGCTAGATATTTACAAACACCTTCGAGATTTTTCTTAACAATTTTACAAACTCTACAAGATTTATTTTTATAGAACTTTAGCACGAAAATATTTATTTTAATTTTAATTATATACATAAATTTCTAATAACGTTATTTAAAAAAATAACAATAATGCTTAATTAAAATATAGTATAATAGGAACACCCCACATTAAAACAATCGCTAAAAGTACTTGAAAAAATTTATAAATGGCTTTAAATACATTATTAAAACAGAATATTTATTTGTAAGTAAAGAAAAACAGCACTTAAAGGATTAAGAAATTTGATCCTACTAGAAATTTCATTTCGATGAAATTCTTTCGAAACGAAATAAATTAAAAATAAATTTCTTTCGTCTCGTTAATGGGATTGAATTTGTAATTTTAAACGCTTTTACAACAAATTCTCTTCGAAAATTATAGAAAATTGAAAATTGTTTTGTCTTATAATCCTATACTTTATAACAAATAAAAATAAACTTACGTATTGATTTCTTAAATGTTATAAAGCGCTTAATTTTATTAAAAGGGTTGTGATTTTAAACAAAACAATACTTTTGATAACGTTATTTTTCATCCCAACGATTTCTACTGATAAAATTTTCTTTGACGTTTGTAATACACAGTCGACACCCCCTATAACACTGTTGATAATTCCGTTTTATATGAATTCCGTGTTGTACGAGTCACTTAGATTTTACACATACGTGTGCCGGGTTGTGAACGGCTCACGTATTTGTAAAATCTAAGTGACTCGTACAACACGGAATTCATATAAAACGGAATTATCAACAGTGTTATAGGGGGGGGTCGACTGTATTTTATTATTAAAGATATTTGTTTTGTTTATTAGAATTAATTCAAATATACACAAAAACAGGAAGAATATATTCTGTGGTGAGGACGAGTCAGAAATGTCCTATAACAAATTCATTGTTTATATATTTTATTACAGAGTTTGAACTTTTCTTGTTAGAAAATAAATATGTGTAAGATCTATTCACTTCTTAAAAGAAAACTTTGAAGTACTCTCGTTAATTTATACTTCAAGTATATAAAGGGACTAGAAAAATTAATTTAATTATAATCTCTTGATTACGTAATTAATTTTAATAAGCAATCTCTTTTGCATTTTATCGCAAAACAATTTCGAATACATTAAATTTAATTATATATAGTTAATTAATCGTGTTATTAATTAAAAATTTTAAAGGATTTACCGCTAAATTTTTTTAATATTGTGATTAATTATAATTATAGTTTTAAGGACGAAACAACTATAAAGCGAGAAAAGAAATAATAAAATAACACATTTATAAATTGATTTTTTTAAAATATTAAAAATATTTCTTCTTCTCCGAACTATCGTTATAATTAAAGCGAATGAATTTAATGTCAAAGTTCAGAAAATTCGTGATTAATTATTTGATAAATGTTTAAATAAAATTAATACATTCTTTAAGTAAAAACACCTCTGAATAATATTTAAAATAAAGAATAATTTCGTTTGGCCTTTTAAATATTTAAAAAATTTCAAATCTTGTTATTTATTTACTAATAAAAATTCTCTTCTATTTATAATAATGAATAATAAATTGAAAAATTTCTAAAGGGATTGTAGAATTTAAAATTTGAAGTATTTCATTTATTTTAAGACGACCGTTAACAAAAGAATCGCCGCAAAATTCTCTTCTTCGGCATCATCTCCATTGTTTACTTATTGTAATCTTTATATATATATAGGAAGATAATTGAAATGAATTACGGCAATTGATATAAATTAATCAAATAAAAGATGACGTTAATGGATCGTTTAACGTAATTCCTTGATTAAAAATTCATTAGAATTTCTATACGATTTGGATGATTGCATCGATTTTAAATATCACAAAACGAATTTTGTACGAATCTCCTGCAATATTTACATATTTAAACCTTTGAAGTTTTTACTAAACTTTTCGGTTTATTTTTATAAAATTTATGTAAATATTTTCTTTTAAATATTTGCTACTTGGAAAATATTCTAAAACGTATATTTCGATTCCGTGTTTATCGGTAAGTGAATTACTTTTAAATTTGTTTTTAAAATGAATCTAATAAATCTATAAAATTTAATAACTTTCTCATAATTACGTCTAAAACTTTTAACTACAAAATACCTTCAGGTAATTATAACGGAGAGGATATTTAGTCGGCGTAACGTTATGGGAACGGAGCAACCGATAAATTCAGTGTTTCGGGTCATCAAAACACAATCGAGACTTCCGTAAAATCCTCTTTTACTACACTAACTCATAAGATAAATATATTTTAATATCAATTTTAATATACCATAAGAAAGTATTTTAATAAATAATAAAAAAATATGTATGTGGTTATAACACTAAAGCGACGGTAAGGAGTATCTTCTATCAAATAAAGTAGAGTATTATGATTTACGGGCTTCTTTATTCCAGTTTATACGGAGAAAGAAAGCGTGCCATTAAGTAATAAATTATATTTTATTTAATTTCTGTAACATCCTTAAGCAATTCGATAAATAAGAAATATAAATAACACCGGCGATCATCTCTTTGATGTTGTAGAAGGAACCGTAGTAGAGTACTTGCGCGTTGAAGGTTTCACCGTACGTTCCGAAGGAGAGCGGCTTTGGTAATTTGTTCTTCCACGGACGAAAATTCCAAGGTCACTTTAATAAAATCTAAAGTTAATGAATTAGCCCAGGATGGAGGAAATAGCGCACCCGACTGGAAAAAGCAGCAGTGGCCTCCGTTAGCAGTTTCCACCAGAATCATTTGAGGATAGACTCGAAAAACGTGGTAAGGAATGGCCGTCCGAGGTACGAGAGGATCGTCTTTACTACTCACGCACAAAAGAGGAACCGACATTTCGTCGGCATCTCTCAACGGCGCGTTCTTCTCCCAATATTCGTCCCAATTGTTGCAATTGCACATCTTCCAGTAGACTCGTTTCTCGAATTCCGGAACGGTGCGACTGAGAAGGGCGGCATTCGAATCTATCACCTCGGATAGAGCGTGAGAGTGTAGACCGAGAAACCTGCGAAACGACAAAAGACGAGAAAAGTCGTAGAAAAGAGGCAATCCGCGTTTGTAAAGGCTTTCGGGATCGAAAATGGGTGATATTGCAACTCCCGCCGTTAGGTCGGCCGAACTGCCGTACTCCCCCAAATAAGACAGGAGAAGATCCGCCCCCGTTCCGTAGCCGACTACGGAAAGACGGAGACCAGAATATTGGCTCCTGATAAATTTGACGGCCTGCCGAAGATCGGAAGGATCTCCGTAGGATTGGAACTTGGGAGTGGTGAGCGGAGAACGTCCGTGTCCTCTTCTGTTATAAACCACCGGGTGAAATCCCTTTCCCATAGCCCGTAGACTCATCTCTCCCACGTCCACGGCATCTTCCGTAAAGTTGGGTAGTATTAGTAGCAAGTGATGGTCGTTTAAAGAGTTTCTCCACGCTCCCTGGAAAGACCAAACGGCCCAATCGAGCGACACTAATCCGCGATCTTTCAGTTGTAGATATTGTCGCCGATAGCGAACTTCCGGACAAGGCAGCAGATAACTTATCAACGCTTGCACGTAAGGGTTGTAAGCCCAGAGTGGGGGATAGTAAGATCGACGTAGATCGGGTATTCGATCCAGAAGAAATCGAGAAAATATAGATTCTTTGTAATGAAGAGTGGGAAAGTGTCCTCGGGATTTATTACAATTGCCAAACAGCAAGTGGTAGAAGAGTGCCAGGATAAACACCGCGGCACTACAGGTCGATATGGGGGTAAAAATCAAGTAGTTCAATAACTGATCGGGATCGAATATCATCTGCACTGGCCACGACTGTTTCCTTACCTGAAACAAGATAAAGTAATTACCGTAATTATTCTAGCACAAAATATACTATAATTGCTATTAATTTCATATCGATTTTATTTTAAATTCCTTTATTTAAAAGTTGTTATAACGTATTAATAAAAAAGAGTAGTGTTTGCCAATTTTTTTTTTACTCCGATAAGCTTATAAAGTGGTCAAAACTAGTTTACCGAATCTTATTTCCGACGGTCTCCGGAGTGTGAACTTCGGTCCTTATTCGATAAATCGCATTAAGGCTAAGGACGAAAGAGAACTTTCAAAGACATTTTCACTAAAATAACACAAAGAATAACTCTGAAAAAACTAAATAATGTTTTCCCGTAAACATTAGAGCCATTGTTTCCCATGAAAATAGCGGTTTTCTGATACAAGACATTTATATTGTTCGATATTTTCTTTTTGTCTTGCCCATCGCCGGAACTTTTTGCACTTTTCCACAAAGTTCTATCATTAAAAATATTTTATTAACTCTTTAATATTTTCAAGTATTTACAAAACAAATTGTAAATTTTAACAATAACTTATTTAATAGAAATAATAATAATTTATGTAATTATTTGTGATCGAAATAACCGGGTTGATAATTTTAATGGTGATTTTCGAATAACATCAATACCGTAAACAAGATTAATGCCTTTGGTTTGATGCGCTGGAACATCGACTGTGTGGGGAAGAAGGAGATCCCGATTAACTCTATAGGTCTATATAAAATAGAAATTTACATTGTATCATTGTTAGAAAATTGCCGACATAAATTATAGATATTTGTTACGACACAAAGAAATAAAGATCGTTATTACTTACTTTTCGATAACGAATATTTTTAAATAAGAGAAATCATTATAATTACCGCAATTTTCTTTTAAACTTTTCTCTATTTTATCGCTTCTTTCGTGTTAGGAAAGAATTCGTAAAAAATAAATTCAATAAGCGCTGGACCCTCTGTCATATAAAGGTGTTTGTGTATAAAGGTGTTTGAAAAAAAGAAGAATTCGAGTTTTTCATTGGCTGAACGAGCATCGTTATATACCGAATGCGTCGTGAATAAACACAACACCCAAAAGAGTATTATTCTATCGACAAAATAATTCCATTCGGCACTTCATTGTTCGCTCCAGTGCATCTCTTATTAGAAATTACGCATAAAGAAATGCTTTCTGCCAACGTGTAAATACAATTGATCACAACTCTAATTTGTTAAACATAAATTACCATTGTTGGCAACAATATTTATGTTTATTGAAATATAATATTTCTAACAGAGAAAATATAAAAAGAACTATCATAAAAATTTATTACTTGTCACAAATTATGAAATTTAATTACATCTTAAAAAGATTTTGTTTATTTTTTTAAGCTATAAATACCGCTTATCTAGTTATTTACTCGACTCATCCCTTTTGTAAACAAGTTAATTTTTCACTAATTAATTATTTCTAAAGAAATTAAGCTTCAATGTGTGTGCACATTCATTCTTAATTCTGAGTTTTCAGCGTTATTTGTATATAATCAAGAAAGAAATCGACTTCTGCGGACAAACAAAAGAGAACAGTTCGCACGGGAATGGGAATTTCTTCTCTTTGAATCAGTCTTTGTACGAAATGAATGCGCCGGTTGTTCGGATCTACAACACAAATCATAATTTATTTCGGGAATGATACTGTTAGAGAATAACATCGTATTAGAATCGATTCAATATCTTGTAAAGGATGTGACAATATATATAAATAATATTGTCTACGGTTCTGATATATGACATATGACAATTTATTTTCATATGTCCATTAGACTACTAAAACCGAGTGGCTTTACTTATCACTTTTAAATCTGTATCGCGTAGAATTAAATTCGTAATATTTACCGATTTAACAATAAGAACCTTTTATAAACAAAATGTTTTTCCTTTTCCGATTAGCCAGAGACAGAAAACAAAGGACAGGTATGGGCACGATTACGGAAGAAACAGATTATATGGCTATTAGACGAATCTCTTTTTGAAACAATTACGTTAATATTAATAAATTTGTTCCATTCTGTTTTAATTAATAATAGAAACTTCGACTTAACCGTGACATTGTTAAGAAAAAGAGAATAAGAGTGAAAGAAGAAAGGGGTGTTGGCAAAGGACGAAAGCGATCGGGTCCGGTGGAGATATTACTTGACTCTTTCTTTGTTATCCGCCACTAAATAACGATCATTTCCTTCGTCTCCATCGACGACATCGTTAGCCACAACACCTCGGAAATTACTTCGTCCTAAATCTGTTTTAACTTCCAACAATTTACAAAATTAAATTTCGTATCGAGTAATATTCTATAATTCTATTTTTGCCCGACGTTTTCCGAAAAGGTAATAAACCGTGTAATAAGCTTCGTTTTTCCAGGCTACTACCATCCTCGATTTTCTCCTTTCTTACAATAGAAAATTTCGGGTGATTTTCGAAATTACTCGAATATGCGGACCCTTTTTTTTTTACTTAATGGAAATAAATAACAACAATCATTTCTTATTATTTCTAGAGTAACATTAATGAAAATATATAAAAGGTTTTTATAAATTATGTACTGTACAATTTACTTACATTCATTATTACTTCTTTTAAAGTAAAAATATAGGCCTATATATAAAATTTATTAATATTGATTTTTAATTTTTCTTTTTAACAGTATAAAATGTTTTCGGTTTCTGTTTAAATTGAATTTAAGTAAACAAAATAGTTTTAATTAAAAGTTTCATAAAGTGATTTATTTATAATAGTCTAGTGTCTATTTATACGAATAACATCCATGCTTTTAAATTATTCTCTTCAAATATTCTCTAACGTGTTCTAAATATTTCTCTAACTAGAAAACTATCGACAAATTAATCTCATTTATTTACACACATATAAAAATGAGGACGTTTGTTTGTTTGTTCGCTATACATTCCTAGGCCGTTCGACAAATTGCTACGAAACTCAACAGTTACGCTTATATACACCTAACGTAGATAATATTGTAATCATACTCCAAAATATATATCGCATTTCTAAAAATCAATTATAATTTTAATAAGCTCCCTCCGGTAGCCGAGTGGATAAAACCACCGAAGTCTGGTAGTTACTTAGTCGCGAGTTCGGGCATGGACACGTGAAAGTTTTCAAGGTTTTCTTTGCGTTAGTAACACCTAAATAGAGTCCAGCTTTCCATAAAAGTCTTTTCTGGGTGCATCCCCTCGGCATTTCGTTTACGTGTCGCTGTAACCAAGTAAACCAAACTAATTCTAACGAGCGATTATTTATTGTGACATCGTCACAATGTTGGGCTGCAATTATTCGTCAGATTATTCTCAATTCTTTTAGTGGTTTCTTGAACCTGTACTGTACGTCATACTGTTCCTATTAGGAATAGATTCGTTCTGGTTATTTATCTAATTCCGTTTAGAGGAAATTTTGAATTAAACTAAAGTTGACTTCTGGTTTGTATCGGAAGCTCGTATATAATTAATCTGGCTTCTTGGTCCTAATTTTTCCATATTTGGTCTTGACTTTCATCTACCTAACTCCTTTCTCGAGATTAAGAAAAGACAGACAACAGACAGACACACAGTTGGAAGACAATCGTAATTTATGGCTACAATTTTTTCAAATTGCAGCACAATAATTTTTCTATAAGCGCAATAATTACGTCAACTTACTTCCCACGTAGTTTATATAATCTGTTGCCAGAATTTAAACACGTTATTATCACATAAAAGCAATTATTCTGACATTTATACAAGACTTTTTTTATTTAATTAATTAATATTCACAATACTAAAAGTTACTCTTTCAGTTAGTCTATATTAATAAATGCAATTCGTTTTCATTCATTATTTTCTTATCTTAAAAAATGAAAAATTGCAGTATTTTTTGTTTATAAACATTAAAGATATAAAAATACGAATATTAAATTGAATCGTTTATTAATAAAAAGAACAAATTTATCGGGTTTAAAAATAATTAAAATAATGGAATTTCGTATAAACTTTCCAACCATAAAGACGAACGTTACGGATGCGAATTACCGAATTACCGAAGCTAGAATGATGCTAGGATCAATTGCCACACTTGGAAAAATAATATCCAGAGAATTATGGATGCTGCAGAATCCTAATTTCTTCCCTAGAAAAGTTTAACGACAGATGTTACACAATATAATAACAATTATTAACAATTGTTGGTAACCTTTTCTTTGAATTGCCGTCATTACCCTAAGAGAGAAGAGCGGAACGATTCCACTTTAAAACGTTTAATACGAAATTTTCCTGTATTAAACCTGTTTATTGTTCTCTTATTAATACGACCCACTAAACATATTTATAATTTAAAACTCGATAAAAATGCGATAAATAAATCATTAATTAAGTACCCGGATTGATAAATTATTGGTGTGCGGGTACACCTGGAAATTTTGATGCTTCAATTCGTTTTCTCTATTCAATGTCTATTATTTCATTTCAAAACTTTCGTCTTAATTAATTTACACCCCTATTGTCATACTTCTAGAGATTCAAAAATTAAACAATTTAAATATACATAAAAATAAATATTATTAAACGTCACGTGTTAAAATAGATTATAATTTATAACACAGGACTAATAATTATATAAGATTACGTCTAAGCTTATAAAAATTTTAATACTCTTTGTCGAATATTATCTTGCCGAAGTCCTGATATACGTACATAAATATAATGTCATTACACGAAGAAAAGATCTGGTAATGAATAACCTAAGTCAATATAATAAGCTTATTAAAGATCAAAGAATATTTTTGGAAAATGAGAAAGTACAGTGAAGATAACCAGCTTTAAAGAATTTCTTTTCTTAGTTAACTGGAAGACGTCAATCAAATATCTTATAAAATAACGTCCGATGCCAATAGAAGGCATACAAACTACTTATCGATCCAGAAATTCCTTTAAATTCCAGTCCGTTTCCTACGTTCTTGCATAGTAGATGTATGTAAATGAATACACACATATATATATATACAGATTTACTTATTATTTTATTTGGGTTTTTAAAATAAACCACGCGAATACAATACGAAATTATGTATTATAAAATAAACAATTTTCTTTTTTAATACCCCAAAATTTAGTGCACTGGCGTCATTTAGAAAATTAGAATTTTTGTTTTTGGGCCAAGTTTTGTTGTATTTTTTTACATTCATCAAATTTTAGGCTATAAAAGCGTTTTCCAGATAAACTAAAAGTAAAACTTACCTTGTATTTATAAATAGATAAGTCCTAAATCTATATAAACATAGGCTAAATATTAGTATTTTTATAAAGTTTTTATAGGAAATAAACTGTCCGAATTAGCGAATATTTAAAAATATTTTCTATATCGATTGTTGTGTTTGAAACATAAAAAGGAGACATCTAAAACAAGAAAAATACGAGATATTCAATTATAAATAATTCGAAATTTTCGTATTTTTAAATTTATTATAAAAGTTTTTCTTTTCTTCACAAAAGAATAAAATAGTAAATAATTCAGGAAGAATTTCTCTATGTAATCCCTATTTTTAAATTATAATGAAAGTGCGGGTCGTTTCTACGTATTTTGTATACGCAGAAACGAGGTAAAAACACGAATTCGTCGTGCACTAGATTCAAAATAAAGCGATAGATAGGATCGGATTTTGGACGGATGCAGTTCCTTTTAAAGAAATGATTAAAAACATCCTGTGTACTTGCTTTAAGAATAATTTTTCAATTTTTTTTTTAAATCGAATTGTGATCAATAGTATCTTGCCACGATTCACGTAACACACCGATCGATTCTTTTCCTCGTCATTCTTTTATATAGCTTTGTATAGTTTAATCTATAGAAAATGTGCTTTTGTCACTTGCAACGACGTAAATCTCTTGTCTTTTATTCCGATTTATTCCTATTCGTTTGGGGTTTAACCCCTCTCATTTGGAAATAATTATCGAATTAAATTAAAACGTATATTGCATATTACTTTCCTTTTTTTTTTGTATATATTACTATATTCCTTCTTACCTTTCTACCGTGTGTTAATCTACGTAAACGACGTTTCTTTAAACTCCAACCCTTTTAAAAATCCCGCACGCGAGTACTTATACTGTAAGCGGAATTTCAATTCGTTATTTTTGGTTGTAAACAAACTGTAAAATCAATCAGTAAAGAAATAATACCATTGCAATGTACTGTACAGTAGACAGTAGTCTACTTATATTTAGAGACAGGAAAAAATACATTATTTAACTTAAAAGCAAATTAGATAAAATATTCGCGTATATAACGTATATATATATATATATTCTTTTCGACGTATTATTTATAAGATTATAGAAGATTACGTTACATTAGAAAACACTTACACGTCAAAGTGGGGAACGTCGAGCCGTGCCGAATGTCAGTGCTTCGTTCTTCACGTTCGCACTAACAACGCCACCTACCGCAACAATCGAAGAAGAAAACAATCCTTCAATTAACAATAGATATTAACAACAATAAGAGTTCATCTAGACTTTAATTAATTGTTTATTTTTTATATTTTATTACTTCTATTATATTAAATCTAATCTTATTAGAATAATTTTCAAAAAAGTTGTATAGATTTATCGAATAAATAATAAATTTAGATGCGATCTACGAAACTAAAATAATAAAGACTATTTAAAAAAAAAATGAGTTGTCTAGTCAGAATTTTATTCTTAGTGGAAAGAAGCTTACGGTTTCTTTTATTCGTTTTATCCTCTCTGTACACTTGCCAACAACAACTTGCGCCAGGAAAAATATTAAAAATAATAAAAAAAACCTGTTTAAAATTTTGTAAAGTGTTGAATTTTGAAATAAAATTAAAAAAAACACCCCCCCTAATCTCGGTTTTAACGTCACAAACGAAAATCTCGAGTCATTTTGTACTCGTTTTATATTAAAACTTAGAACCTGTGACTCGAAAATAGTGGAAGCGAATGCTTTTCTAATCAAATTTTCCTGTTTTTAATACAAGAAAAAAATCTTTAAATATTTATACTAGAAAATAAAAAAAAATTATATAAAATTTAATTGAATAATGTAAAAGCCATGTCCTCCAAATGATTAAAAAATATAAATATATATTAAGAAATGTAATTACGAGAGTCCATTTTAACGAAATAATAAAGAAAAAGCTTTATATTTTTAGGTCTTAAGGACCTACGATTTAAAGAAAAAAGACAAGAGAAAAGGAAAAAAAAAAAGGGAAAAAAGTAATTATTTCATATCCTTGGGAGACAAATTGTAGAATAATAAACTAGATGAAAAGAAAAAATAAAACTTTAAAATTAAGATTTAGTGATCTTTTAAGATGTAATAACAACTAAAAATAAAAATAATAATAATAAATTTACTTTTATTATTTATATTAAAATTAATATCGTTTGAAAACTCGAGTGGCTTTACGAGTTTGTTTTTTACACGTTAAGGAAACAAATTTTAAGGATTAAAGAAAAATCTTGTATATTTTTTCATCTTGTATATAAGCAATATATTTACATAACGTAAATATATTCTTTAGAAAACAGATTTAAGAGAAATTTTCTATTTGCATAAGCGAAATTTTATCTTTATGAAACCTATTAAATTATAACCCGTTAGTTGATGTAAACAAATATGAAAGATAAAATCAATCAAGTGTTTGAAAGATACATTTACATAAGATAAAATCCTGAAGAAATTCTAAAGGAAATGCAAATTTAAATGTAAAATAGAAAAATTTCCATATATTTTGTTGTATTATTTAGGGAAAAGAAACTTTTGTTATACGCTTCTATTGTATATTATAGTGTTATTTGTACGATAGAAAAGAGATTCAACTCGAATTACATTCGCAACATCTTATTAATTACTTAAAAAACCATTGATTACTGTAAATAAAATGGACAAATGTACAGTACAGTATTACGTACACAATACTTTAATACACGAACTTTTAGAAATGCTTACAGAATGCCATTGATTGATACAGTTATATAGTCCTATAGTTAATATAAATGTAGTAAAACTTTGGGATGATATAAATAACCTCTTATTATCTTTATTTAGAGATAATTAATATTAAAAAAAAAAATATATATATATATATATATGCGATTGCTTTTTATACGTATTAAATGCTGCCATTAAGTTTTTCGTATAAAATGTTAACGAAATTGTTTTATTACAAAAATAAACGTAAAATCAATTAGGCGAAAGATCATTAATCAGTCGATGATCGTTCTCATTAAATTTATCTCTGAAGATAAGGAATTTTTTTCCGATGATAATGATGCATGTTTTGGAAAGATGTTTGAAAAATGAAATCATAAAATAAATTTATGATTATCAAGCACCCATCGATTTTTCGACATTCTTTTAACGGTTGTTTTCGACCATTGTTAAAGGTCGTGTCCTGTTTTTCTTTTAATTCCCTTCTCTCTAACAATATATATATATATATATATATATATATATAATTTATGACAAGTTACATTAATTAATTTTGTAATTAGTTGTTTATACAACACAAAATTCGTAATATTTCTTTAATAACATTCGAAATGACTACTGATACTAAAAAATACTTTAAAGTAACAATCGGAATATACAATTAGCTAATTACTTAATAAGTAGTCAGTAGAATAAATAACGAACGAGTGGCATAACTTTTTTTTTTCTAATTTAATTAAATTTTCATTAAAGCTTATTTAAATTTAAATTAAATTAAAACTAAAAAAGTCTCTTCGAAACGACTTTATAAACCTATCAAATAATTGTTAGAAATGGGAAAATGTTAAACTCGATTATTGTTTACTTACGACTTCAATTTTATATTAAAACGTTAACAATAAAAATTATTTAAAGGATTATTAAAAAAAAAAGGAATTTTCTCCATTTTGGAGGAGTTGTTTTTATAATCTCACGAACCGGAAATAATATCGATATTTATGATATTTTTATAAAAGGTAGAGAGATAAGAAATGATCTTATTACATTGGTTAAAGCAGAAATAAAACGATCCATAAAAGCCAAAACCATCGATAAAACGTTATAGGATCGTTAACATCGATATTGATATTCGGTTATTAGTTGCTTGGAAGGAGAACGAGTGAATGGAGGGAGATCTTTAATTTTCTATTATCTTCAAATAAGCGCCATAAAAGTAAAATGTAAATATTTATTGATTTTTTTACACTTTAGTCAATTTTTTTTTTTTGGTTGAAAATATTGTTAAATCGTAATTCGTTTCGTATAAATTTAAATGTGGTATTCCATTTTCTTTATTTGTTACGAATGGCGATACGCATTGTTTAGTGAAACACTCCGATGCGAGTGACCGTATAATCAAACAGTAAATAACGTCTTGTTAAAATATTTACGGTTGTACAGTACAGTACGGGAGTGAAAGCCATTGTTAATTTGAGATGGAGAGCATATATTTTAAATTAAAAATATGTTTAAAAATTTTAGCCCGACATTGTAATTATGTCACAATAAATAATTGCTCATTTATTATTATTTTTTTTCGGCGAAGTGGTGAAGAAAATTTAAAAATGAAAAAAAAAAATTCTTTTAACACATACGTTTTTAACTTGTTAGTCGTATTGATTTGTCCATACGGCAACTCTCCTACTCACAATGCGTCGTTTTGTTAACCTTAGTAGAAGAGATGAAAAAAGGAGTAGCTTAGTTATATTTGTTATAATTAATTTTCTATTTAGTGTTGTTAAAATAACACTTTTTTAAAGAAATTATCAGTTATAGAATGCATTACTATAATTCGTTCTTAGATGTGTCTTATGTTATTATATACAGAACGATTTTCCGAATTGTGAGGCCTCTTCCCTGGCTCGACTTTACACCGCTTCACAAATTAATAAAATAATAATTAAACTTAATTCTTTAATTTATACTGATTTTAAAACTAAGGAGGTCAGTCGTTTGACAGGTCTTTTAGTAAATTAAATGTAAAGTAAATTTATAACCGGCTGTGTTATAGGTTATAAACAGTTACGCAACTTCCAGTATTATTTAAATAAATGAAAAATGTCAAATTTTAAAGACAGATCTTTAATTAATATATAATTTATAACCTATACATCTTACTGTATTAGTAAAATTATATAATATTCGAAACAGCACAATAATACAGTTTAAAACTTAGAAAGTAGACCTTATATTATTAGATTGATCCTGTAAGATTATCCTTTATCTTATCCATATGCGTGTGTATATTTTTATTACGAATTGGACCGTATATAATAGATTTTTATGTACTTTTTTCGAAAAAATTTAACGACTGTTTTATAAATCCGACTAATGTAATTTTAGTTTATTTGCCATCTCGACCGGTAGAATTTTTAAAATATTATTATTTTAGGGATCAAATAAACCGGGTTGACGAAGACTGTAAAAAGTAATGGTACTTAACGAAATTCTAATAAAAATTTAATATCATTTTTATATTTTTCTAAAGAATATTTCAAATAAGATTTGTCTTTTCTTTTCTTTGTTTTGGTAAATGATTTTAGAATACGAAAAATTTCGTAGAGAAAAATCAGTAATTAAACTAATAACTCAGAATTATAATTATAATTTAGTAGCTAATTCTTTTGATAATTAAAACTTAAAAAAGAATTATTAAATTAATAAATGTCGGAGGATAAATTTAGACAGAATTTTATGAAAAAAAAACATTTAATTTCTTAATGGAAGTCTTAATTATGATAAGGGTTCTTTATTTTGTTCTCTTACATTTCTTTTTATAATTATGTAAACATTTCTGGTAATTTTATATCTAAAAGAATAGTTTGTAAAAATACTAAAAAAATATATAATTTTTGATTATTTTTTACATTAAAATTTCAATCTATTAATTCTCATTTAATTGGAAAAATTACATTTTTTATAAATTAATTCGGTAAATAAATAATTAAATTAACGAAAGATAATTTTGTTTTTAAACAAATAATGATGTAAATAAATTTGGGGATTTATTTTCTAACTTTACGTGTGTAGCTTTTAAAGTTTAATGTCTGCAAAATTATCTTAAAGAGGATAAAACAGACCATCGAGGATTTCCTAAGCCAAACATAACAAAGATTGGATAATTCAGAATAATCCCGATAGCAAACAAGTTTAATTCCATCAAATAGGACATATTCCAAACAGGATATTTGTATCCTATTTACAGAATTAAGTAATCTTTATAGAAAATGAATCATTACGATTTTATTCTTGAAAAATTATAAATTATTATCTCTACAATAATAGAATGAAAATCATTCATTAATTACCATCGAAATGAATGTTTGTGTAAAGCAGGATTAATTCTATTATTATTATTATTATTATTTCTTTTCCTACAGCTTAAATGTCTCACTATTTAATATAATCGTTCCAATTTGTAATTTTAATTTTTCTATTTTCACCTTAACGTTTGTTATTACAAAACTTTTATTCGGTAATTCCATATTTTATAGGTTTATCGATCTTGGAAAAGTTTTGTTATCATTATTATCTTTCCTCCCGAGGCAATTCGAAAAGTATAAAACAAGTGAGAAAAGGAAATAATATTTTATTTTGCATCATTCGATTCTACACGCTCTTACGACTTTACCATTTGTTTTTAAATTTTACCAAAATATTATCGAATAAATCCATAATGTTTTAAAATAAAATGATCAAATATAAATATTATATCTAATATATTGTAATGTTGTAAGTAATTCTTTTTCCATTATAAGTTTTAAGGCAGTAAAATGATGATAATTAATCTCTTGTCGTTGACATCGATTCCAAAATTGACTTTGATTTTCCTAAGTTTATTAAATTCACAATCCGTGCTTGTTAGTAATATCGAGCGATTTAGTAATTGTAAAATCATATTATGTCCCCGCAATCGATAAAATTTGGAAACGACTTAGATAAGTCATTAAAATATGGAAACAGTTCGGGTAATTAATGCTTATCGATGTTTGGAATCTGGATATCAATTATAAAAGATGGTAGAAACAATGCCTTTTATTACCTTAGAAATTGCAATTTTACTCTACGTTAGATATAATATTTAAAGCGGGATTTTCATTTTTCGAAGAAAAATCGATATTTATCAAAAATAAAACCTTATTAAGAGTAACTCACGTGAGCGTTTGTACTGTACGTGTATGTCTTCTAGGTTATTGAATAAACAATATCTTTAGTAAATATTGAAACTAATATTATATATATAACTATAGAAATCATTTTGTGTCGTATCAGACATAAAATATTACCGTTGCAAAGTTTATCCTAAAAAATAAACTACAGTAGACTCCCCCTATAACATTGTTGATTATTGCGTTTTATATGAATTCCATGTTGTACGAGTCACTTAGATTTTACAAATACGTGAGCCGTTCACAGCCCGGCACACGTATTTGTAAAATTTAAATGACTCGTACAACATGAAATTCATATAACACGAAATTTTATATTTTATCAGTTCTTATACGCTCTTAGTCTAATAATTTTCGTTTAAATTCGTTTTCGGTCTGTATTTTTACTAGAAAAATTAAGCCACGCGCAAAATTTTATATATTAAAACCTTTAAAAATTCATTTTTGAAATATTTATAAAGATTATTATTAATTTTTAGCCTCATAAATTGTTGAAATGTTCGTCTTTTTATGAAGGATTGATCCGCGAAACCATTCCTCTTGTAATACCACTCTGATATATCTTTGGTTTCTACATTACCTTCCAGTTACAGAGAGAAGAAAATAAACGTGATAAAATAAATAAAAATTACGTTATTTATAAGAATATAAATAACTTAACACTAATTACACTATTGTTTGTAAGCGTTAGCTAACGTTCCTGATGTATATCTGCTCAATTAATCCTATGATTTTCGTAAATTCTAAGGAGGCTTTTAGTTCTTATTCTTTTGAAAATTTTAATATTATCGATTGTTTTTTGAAAAATTTTGGTAGAAAATTGGACTGGAATGAAGATAAAAAATATCCAGAAAGAACTTATACAGGATAGTGAAGATATTTTTAGTGTTCTAAAGGCCTAAGGGAATCCAAAAATACCTATAAACAAGACTTCGGTTTTGGCGAAAACGTAAAGTTCGCTGGCATTTCTTGGCATTTTCGTACTGACCGAGATTTGCCGCAATGCTTAGGCGTATTGCGGAGCAACATCTTAAGGGGTAGAGAGTTTAAACTTTAACCCCTTCTAGCGTCGAAACAACGCGTTCGAAATGCTACATTTACGGGCCATTTTTCCATTCCCTGGGCTACTAGAAAACCCTGTAAAAATATCGCGGAACACACTGTATATTATCCATTTTATTATTAAAATAAGAAAAGGATAGGATAAAAGTACAGGGGCTTATTCTGAAGAATATTGTAAAAATCATCACTATTATCGTTGACTTCGTTCGATTCGTTTAAATAAAATTACAACAAGAAGGGAAATTTAAACTTTTAACGAAGTTAAATAAGTAATGGCCACGTCTATGTTTAATTTGACCGCTACAGCTCTTTGCGATTAAATAAATAGTTTAAAAATGCCGAAGGGAAATGATTTCGCCAATAGATATATTCTTAATCGACTTCGATAATTAAACTCACTCGCATCGATTCAATTATTTAATTTACCAAGATGGAAATCTTGAATCTCCAAGTGTCGTTCTCCAAGAAGACGGTTTGCAGAAATTCTTATTTTACTTTTAAAGTGAATCTAAGATATACGACTTTTTCCAGAAAAAAAATCTACCCGGCAGCTAAGAAATTTTCTCGATACTTTTAGCATTTTCTAACAGAAGAAGAACACCCGAAAAGGAATAGAACGAATAACGTTTAGAGACTTTTATTTTTAATTGTAGCACAATGTCTTTTCTCGTAGATCCAATTTGATTTTCGACAATTATAAATAATCAATTGTACAAACTGAATTGTATAGAAACAGACTTATAACTCCTGTACGAAAATCAAATTCGGTTATTGATTCGTATTTAATAACGGTTGTTATGGACGTCGACGAGGAATTCTTTTATTTTCGATCTTTTGTATTGACAATTTTGATATAGGAACCGAATATATAACCAAAAAATTTATTCGTATATTTAAATAGAATGATTTCACTTTTAGGAATGATATACAAATTTGTCAAAATTATACAACTTATATAAAAGGTAAGCATGGAATAGATAAGACGTCGTATGATGTCAAGTCAAATAATAATAGAAACTCATTATATTTCATTATTTTTCACTACTTAAATTCGATTTATTTCAATAAATTGTATACGCTTCCCTGCATTTTCTCTCTTCTTGTTAAGCGGATGAAAAAAGTACACTTTAATTGTTCCAAGATATATTTGTAATAAACAAGAGAGAATATCAAAAATCGTCGCTCGAATCGATAACAACTTCATAATAAAATCTGTTAAAAATTCTTTGTGTTATTTTATATTTATCGTAAATCCGATCAATGTGAATAAGTAGAGTTCAGACAGAATCTGGTAAAAATATAACGCTTATTGTAACGATACAAAAACAAAATATTTATACATTTTTAATAAAAATGTTATTTTTATAAATTCGTAAAAATTGTTTTTGCCTCAGTTTATATTTACATAAGAAAAAGGGAAAAAAACCACACAAATAAAAGAATAGAATCTTCTGTCCACAGAGAATTGTATCGAATATCGAAAATATGTTTACATCTTCAATTCTCAAATTCGGACTGTCGTTCGAGTTGAAAAGCTTTTATACGAAAGAATTCGATCAAAATGGTTGGCTCGTCACTCGAATTGACAGATTACATCCTCCTCCTAAACTCATCTTTATTTCCGAATTCGTGAAAAGAAAATCTGCGAATAATACGCTGTCATTCATTAAAGTCCCTAAACAATAAATAAATAAATAAAAACTCCCAGTGATGTTAACCCCCGATTAAATCGTAAGCTTACGAGAAAAATTCTTTAAAAATAAATACAATGAGAAAACATAATGGATTTTGACTTAAATATTTTAATATTATCTACATAATTATTAGTGTTTTTTATGTTAAATTATACAAATTAGAGAGATTGCGAGAGTGTACGTACATTATCGATGGTAATAAATAAGCCAACATTTATTCACAGTTACATTTTAAATAATTCTTATTTTAATTATATTCTTCGGTATTCCATATAATGACGTTACTTAATCTTATTGTACAAAATTCCTAAATAATGGTTCAAATCAGCCGCGTAAAGAGCAATGGGCGATTTCGTGGCAAGAGGAAGTTTGTAAGAAGAAGCCAATGGGTACTTCTGACAGAATTCGCTTAATCGTAGATGAAAGTCGCTTTTGCAGTCTTTATAAAACAAGCCAAAATGTATCCAGAATACATATACGGATGTCCGAGTGATTATGCAGGAAATGCAAAAAAGCCATCGAATGACTCCGGGCTCTCTGTTCCTTCCCGAGAAGGATCGTCTTCCAGAAGGCTTCTGGAAGATAATCTTCGTGCAAGACGATCTCTCACTCTGACGTCTTTCCAGAAAATATTTCGATTTAACCGATATGAAATATATATACACTGAATTCGTTCAAGAGGCTACTGCTTTTTATCAATGACCCAATCGAGACCACTAGTTATCTTCAAACGAATATTGGCGTGGAGACGATTCGGAAATATTGGCTTGGTGATATATATTGAAACGTCAATCACACGTCATACAGACCGTGTCTTTTCGGAAAATAATCTAATGAAGCATTGAGATCTCGTAACCCTATGTTCTCAGGAATGGGTTCTGATGCCATTTTAATGAATAATAATGATGGCACTCTTGTACCATCGATATCTCGAAAGCGAAACCGTAATCCGTACGAATTGGCCATCCAGATTATCCGACTTAAATTCCATTGAACGAATTGGAAGACGGATTGGCAATCTCGATACATGTCCCCACGACCTCTAGGAACACAAATCTGTTTTCTTCAGGAATGGCAATCGATCACCCGAATCTTTATCGACAATTCGGCGGCCTTATTTGCGGCGCCATCGTTAGGTTCGTATTACTCTCCGAAGCATCAAACACATATTTAAAATGTCTATATCGAACTTCTATGCGTCACTGATGGATATTAATTATATAATTTTCATATTTCATTAAATATCCAATATCCTTTCACGCAGTATTGCGATATATTATAATAGATTTTACCTGTAATTCTTTTTCTTATAACTTATAACGGGTTGACGAACCGAATTTTATTGATAAAAAATCTCATTCGTCTCATACCGAAGAGAACGATTGTGACAAATTTTGTATCATTTATTATTTGTCATTTCTCTCGCCGTTCGTCGTATACGAAATAATGATATATTACTTTATTCGTGTAAACCTACACAAATTATTTATTACAGATTTTAAAAATAAGAAATTACGGAGAGGATAATAGCTGGAAATTTGAAACGGAATCTATTTATACAAATAGAAAACTCGTTTACCTTTTCTATATTTAGAAAAGTCATTTGGGACGATTTATTTTTTAAGTAGGAAAAAATATATATATATAATCCGTCGAAAAGAAAAATATCGCGTATTTATCATAAGTAATGTCTTTGAAAAAGAATTTAAAGATTCCATTGTGTCACATTCGATTGTCGTTACATAACTCAAAAAATAAATCAAATATTTTGTTTACGAAAAAATATATAGCCTATATATATTAATTTAAATAATAAAGTAAATGTAACGTAAATCCAAATAAATTTTACTTTTTCGGCTCTGTTATATAGGCCTATAACAGAGGGAAAGTATCAAAAAATGACACCCCAGATTTTTACACGATTGGACTTAGAAAACGTCAAGAAATGAAAAAAAATTCCAGGGTTTTTCTGCATGTGTGCTTGTGGGGGGCGCGATTTTGTTCACCCTCTTTGAAGCTTAACAATTGTATTTTTGTGGAAAATTTCTGAAATTTTGCAGGGGAATTTGTTTATTGAATGGATCTATGCTATTAAATTTTGGGGATTAAAGGTTGAGGGGTGGGGAAACAAACGGGGTCGTGTGTATCTCGAATAGGATCAGAATTAATGACGATTTTACTCGTTATTAGCATTTACAATTTTTTTTATAAAGTTCATTACTTCCTTCACAATTAAGCTTTTTTTTATAATTAATTTCGAAATATAACGTAAATAACTGTAGACTATCTTGGGTGTAGAAAAATTAGTGTTGCCGTTATACATATTTCATTTTACTTGAGAATGTTTCGAATATAATCTTTGGCAGGACAACGCCAAATAGAGAATGAGACACGGAATTGTCTTCGCTGAGAATAGATTTGTATTCCCGTTGAGGCTTTCGACGTTTGGACACACGATTGAATCACTTATTAACATATTATATATTGCACTTATTACTATTGTCTACAATGTAGTTAATGGTTATGTGTAATGAGCAAAACTTTACTAATTAAACAGCCATTCGCGTCCACATTCCTAACGAGAATGACACGTTAAATATTTAAATAAATACGCCAGTCGCTAAATCTATTAACAGCTACAATAAATATAATAATAAAATTAATATTATTACACGTGTATATATTTATTTAGTCAGTAAAGAGAGATTTTGTGAAGAACGTTGTATAAAAGATTTCGTTTTATCTAATGTTTAAACCTAGTTAAGGTAATGTATATTTTCCATTTAGTTTTCTTCTTTTATATATTTGATCGTCTTTATAATGATTGATGTATTGTTTTCCACGTAGGACTACTTAACTTAATAGCCGAATGGCCAATTCGTAATAAAGCCAGTGATATTTTAACTATTTATAGGGCAGTAAATATTAATTTGTGACTGCCGAATAAATATTTCTGAAGAACACGCATTCTTATTTATCATATCGTCTACTAGAGATAAAACAGATGAATATTTCTCTGGACAAAGACGTACGATAATGTCTATCGATAGGTACTCGATGTCTTGTAATTGTTGTTAAAAGTATCTCTTAATTAGAACTTTGAACCGAAGACAATTCCTATTAATTCGTAATTATAAAAATATAATAGGCAATTAAAAATAAATTCTCAATGCTTGTTTTTATTCTCTTGATGTTTTGATACAGAAAAAAAAAATATTTTCGTGAGGTGTCTCGGTTATAAATAATAAACCCATTTATTCTTAATGTTAATAAAGGAATATTGCTGTAAAGAATTTCAGTTCAATAAATATATTTTTTTGACGGTAGATAGAAACCATCGAATAATGTTGACACGAAATTAGCCTATATAAAATGATATATCGTAATCGTCTTTTGTCGATATTCGGAATATTACAGTATTTATATTGAAAAACATACGAGAAAATAGGCAATTGACTTACGTTGAAATCATTCTTTATTCTTTATTTAACAGTTTTAATTTTAACAGCATCGACCACAATAAAAATACTTCCCCAAAACAAATAACCATATTAAAACTACAAGAAAAATTAGAAAAAATGTGGCAATATCAATAAACCATATAATAGTACAAAAGGGCAAAGGTTACACGACAAAAAAATATTTTACAAGAGTGTAAAATATATATATATAACACAAGTAAAAGCATACAAAATGGCAAACACAGTACAGTCCTTCTACATTGATAGCCGAGAATATCATTCATTATAATAATAGATATTATTAGCTACCGATTTCAGAAGCAATGCAACAGTAAATAAACAGTAGATAAACGAAAAGGCGAGGATAAATTACTGAATGAGTACGAGTATTTCTATCGAGGATTCTCATATTATTCAAATGGATCATCAAAAACCCGTTTGAACATTTTATAATACAGGCACTCCTCACCTAAAAAACAATTTAAAGGAAACTTCAACTCGATAACTTTGTTTTAATTTGCTTTGTTTACATATAGATTATAGTTAAGTATATTAAATTAACTTCTACGAAGATAACTTCGATAGATTTGAAGGAAATGAACGTATAAGAATTTTGAGGTTAATCTTTAACCATTCTACACCATAATTCTAATGCAAGCAATGTTATTTTAATTATAAGACTATTTCTATTGCCAGAAATAATTGGTAAGATATGATTTATAACAATTCCTTATAAGCTACATCATCTTCGTCGCATTTACGTAGGAATTAATAGTGGTATCCTCTCGTTTAATATATCATTAACGGATCCCGTGGAGAAATCATATTCAACAATGTATGGTATTTGAACGAAGTTTAGAGATAATGATGTCGTTTTTTATACGTTTAAACCGTAAATTTTGGGGGAGAAAGAAGAACGAAATCATTTCTTTGAATCGTAAATAATTAGACTTTATTGTAAGTTTACTTTAAATACAAATAAAGGAAATGAATGCGAACGGTTATAAGTAATGAAAATTTTATTTTGCAATGTGTTGGACGAAGAATTTGGTAAGGAAATAATATAGTTATAAAATATTTCTTTTCCTAAAATAATTATTTACTAAACTTTAAAGTGATTAAAAAGAATTTATTTTTACTGGCGACAGTATCGTTGAACAGAATAATTAAAAGAAAATTAATTAAAGAAATACCATTTTGTATTCCTCTATTGTTAAGCACTATTGTTTATCTAAATAATTATACGAACGATCCGGTCAAGTATATTTAACGAAAGAAGAAGACACTAATTAAATTCAATAATAGAGTATTGTTGTACGGCGAAGAAAAGTTCTTATCTCAACAAAAATAAATTTCATAATTAAATTTAAGCCGGGACAAATATCACGACGGCAAAGCGTACGCTTCTATAAATTTATTACATATTAAAATGAATATTTTTTTAATTTACGAATAACGACATTATGGGCTATAACGCTGCATTTATTCATCTACAGCTCTGGATATATAAAAGTAGTATAATATTTTCCAAGTATTTACTGGAAAATATTCATTCAGATTGGTTATAACTAGTCAAATGGTATCAAGTACTGTACTGATAAGGTCCACGCAATTCCCATTCTTCCTGAAATTCCAATTATGTTAAGTTTACCGTGAAAATCATTAGAATTTATTAATTAGTTAAGACTCTTACAATAATAATATATGACAAAGTCGTGTTAAAATTAATACCAAAAATAAATCATTTTGTTTAAATATCATAACGCTGACGATTGATGTAGATGTTCGTATCTCGAGACCGTTCGATGTTCCAACACGGTAATAAGAATTAATCTACGCCTTCGTTAACCATGACTCCGAACAACACACAACATAATTAGTTTGTTATTCCCGTCGCAGATTACACGTGGATTAAATACTGCCATGAGAACGAAATGAAGAATGGAATTATTTTAAAAGATTATGTAACTCTTAAAATAATACATTGTTGGAAAATAAATAAATAAAAAAAAGTAGATAATTTAATTAATTATTGTCTTTCTTGTCCGCTGGACGTTACATGTATTAATTAAATACGATTTTCTCCCTATTTGAAACAATTGGAAATCCCCCATAAATGCATTATACAAATATTACGCTGTATAACGAAGAAATATCTAAATTTTCTGGTAAAAATTCCTTTATCCCGCAATTCGTCTATATCGAAAATATCCTTTTCGGGGGGAACTAGATCCTCATAAAACAATATCTTCCATAAAGTTAAGTAAACCAGACTTTAATATTAGATTAAATTTTTGTTTTCTTTCGTCAAATAAATCATAGATTAGTTTTATTCTCTTTTTATTTCCGTAATAAAAATTGGATTATTTTATATATTTCATTAAGAAATTTATTAATTTAAAATTTTGACGATTAAATTCTTTAAATTTATTAAAGAAATCAAAGAGAGAAATTTGATTAAATATTTTTTATTACCGTAATATATTATGTTGGGTTTGGAATGAGTAATATATTGTACTGTACGTAAATATATACAAATTATATACAGATTTACGATCGAATTTCTAGATTTTATCATCATCTTTTTCTTCCAAACACTACGTTATTTTTAAAACAAGAAGATCACGTTTCGTATTTGTACAGAACAATAGAGAATTGAAAAACATTTTACAATAAATATGTATCAGATGTTTATAAATTTCGGAAATTTCCCTCCCCGACAAAGTTTATCATTTTACTATTTTGCTTTTTATTTACGGTATGAAATCCCTTAACTTATTCGGAGAATTTCGTATCGGTCTTAACTTTATTATTTTCGGAGTGTTTCTAGATACTTAACCATAGTCTTTAGAATCTTCCGTCTCTTGTCCTATGCCAGATGATAAAATCCCCTTTTTCTTTGTAAATATTCGCTATTTTATGTTTATGCCAGGATTACGGAGAATAAATTCGGGGGTAATTTCTGTTTGTATGAATGTTAGTGTGTGTGAGGGGGGCACGATTTTCTTCACCCTCTTTGAAGCTTAATAACTCCCGTGTTTTTTATAGAAAATCTCTGAAATTTTGCAGAGAGACTTTTTTATTAGGTAGATCGATTCTATTAAATTTTGAAGGTTAAAGGTCGATTAGATGGGGAGATAATAGGGATCGTGTGTATCTCTAATAGGGTCGGACTTAATGACGATTTTACTGGTTATTAGCATTTAAATTTTTTTATAAAACTCGTCCCTACCTTTAAAATTAAGGGTTTTGCCATTTTATAACAATTAAAATTATCTTTTTGGGGAAAATTAGGTGAGTGGTCCTACTACGGATTAAAAGGAGACGTGACATTTGGAAACTCGACCGGTCGATCGATTACGAGTGAAAGATAATAATCGATACATTAATATTACTTCTATGCTGTCTTTTAAAATATCAATAGACAAATTATACATAGACTTAAATCTGTTTTTAAGTAAATAAATTGGACCGGTTTTATTCTAAATAATTATCGCACGGGATAGAGTAGTTTACAAAGTATTTTGAATGGCTCGATATACAGTATAACTTAAAATATTCAAATATTTATGATTTAGATTGATAAATACCATTGGATATTACAAAGTAAATGTTTATAAATCACTGTGAAACGGTTAAATTTCAACGTATAGTAACTGTTTTTCATAAATATATAAATAAATTTAATGAATCATAGACGAAATACTTCATAAAATTGAATTGAATTGTTTTATTTTGTAGCTGAATCATAATAAACTCGAGAGGAAGGCTTATTTAACAGAACTGATTAATACTCGTTATTTGTTTCGATTGTATCGATTGATTCTGAAATGTTTAGAAAATCAAAATGAAAATATGATTTATTGTTACGTATTACATTCCATTTTATTTTATTTGTAATTTCGTCACTGTGTTTAATTAATTGTTTATATATTAGTGAGGTCTTCCTCGTAAATTTTAAAGAGCGACATCCCAGTTTAATGATTTTCTCGTCGATAAATTAAATAAAAACATTTTTAAAATTGTTTTTTTTTTTTTTATTAATCACTCGAACTTAAATTCGGTGGTAGAAATTTTTATAATATATTTTGGAACGTTGGAAGAGAAATGCTTAACTTTAGTAACTTGTTTGGCATTTTGGTAAATGAATTAGACCTTGTTTTTCTGTGGATTTGTCATTCTTATCTCTTGTCAACGCCATTCGTTATTTTCTCATCTTCGCTTATTTGTCTTTTATGATCCCCCGGATGGATAAAATTGCTTTTCCAGTTACGTTAATTATTTTTGATGGCGACTTCTTTCGTTCGCTTTTATCGCTCTTCTTCCCCTTTTTTTTCCTCCTAATGTTTTGACAGTTTATAAATAATTTCTAAATTTATTTATATTATTTTACTTATAATTTTTAAAGAAAAATATTCATAATAAATCGCTCTTTGTTATGATTTATTTCAATTTGTTTGCCTCATATAGCGATACGTCATTGAATTATGTAAAACTTTAAAAATGTTTTTCTATCTTTACGTTTGCAAATTTATATTATTAATAGAACAGATTTTAATTGGAAAGTAATAGTTGATTAATTTATAATTACTAAAGAGTATATTATTAACGACATCTATACATTCTTGATTATCTTTATTCGACTTGCCAACGACGATCCGCGGTCATTTGCATCTTAACAAGCGGTTGAAAGCATCATTCTTTTCGGAATTTTTTAATCTTTTCTAAGAATTTTAATCTTTTACAAATAAATAATAGAAATAATGTGCAAAGTTGATTGTATAAGTCGATTTTCTATAGTTTATATTCACGTAAATACATCATTTTGTAGTCATTTCCTGTTTGTGATGAAATTTTACAGGCTACAAATTCATCAAATTTTTTTAAATGTACGTTTTATGTACGTAAGAATATTCAATTTAGAATATCCCATGTTATATTAGAGAGGTTGCTGCCGAAGTTTTCATCTGTAAAACGTGAACGTCGAACGTCGAGCGCCGCTTACAAGATAGGCGCTCGACGTTCGACGTTCACGTTTTAAAGATGAAAACTTCGGCAGCAACTTCTCATTTTAAAAAAAAAACACAAGCAAATCTTCAAGAAAAATACAACTTTTAATTCACAAATATTGTTAAAACATTTTAAAATATTTTTAAATACTAACAATATCACAGTAAAATTACAATATGATACAATTCGTCATGGAATCGAGAAAATTGATTGTTTGAATATCTCCACAGATAACATTGACCGTATGACTTTATTGATTTTTAACTTTTATACACATTATTTTGTTGTTGGTCACATCGATCACAAATAATGAAAGTTTGGTAAAATTCGAGGAGATAGCGAGCCAAGTTTTTAAATATTTACTATAAAAATAAAGGAAATGTCAGATTAAATAATATGCTTAAACGAAATCTATTAGTCACAGATTGGATGCGGATTTCGTCATTCTTTTTTCGTTCGAGGAAAATTCTAGAGTCACTTTTAAAAAATCCAAAGCTAAGGAATTTGCCCACGAATCGGGAACGAACGTACCCGATTGTAGGAAACAACAATGACCTCCGCATCGAGTTTCCACTAGAACTAATTGAGGATAAACATGAAAGACGTCGTAAGGTATGGCTTCTCGCGGTACCAAAGGATCGTCTTTACTACTTATGCATAAGAGAGGAACCGACATTTCGTCCGCATCTCTCAAAGGTGCATTCTTTTCCCAATATTGTTCCCAGCTTTCGCAACTACACATCTTCCAATAAACTCGTTTCTCGAATTCTGCCACAGTGTTGCTGTGAATGGCCGTGTCTACGTCTATCACCTTCGAAAGTGCCGAAGAATGTCGATTTACCAGGTTACGTTGAGCTAACAAGCGGATAAATTTGTGCGGTTGAGGCATTTCCGATTCGTAAATACTTTCCGGGTCGTACAGGGGAGATATTGCCACCGCGGCAGACATGTAAGCCGAGCTGCCGTACTCTCCTAGATAAGCTAATAATAAATCGGCACCCGTTCCGTATCCTATTAGAGACAGATGAGCGTGAGGGTATCGAGATTTCACGTATTTAATTGCTTGACGCAAATCCGATGGATCCCCGTAAGTCTGCAGCTTCGGAGTTAGCAGAGGGGTATTCCCGTGTCCTCTACGGTTATATATAATTGGCCGGAATTCACGCGATAGAGCTTTCTGACTCATTTCTGCCACGGACAGAGCATCGTCAGTCAGGTTTGGCAGAAGCAGGATCAGACGGCTGTATTCTTTCGTCGAGCTTATTAATCTACTGTTTACGTCACACGTCACCGCCCAATCGAGCGATACCAAACCTTTGTCCTTCAGTTGCAGATTCTGACGTTCGTAGTACACTTCTCGGGATGGTAGGAGATATCTGCTGACGATCGTCTGTACGTGAGGATTGGAAGCCCATAGAGGCGGATAGTAAGGTGTGCGTAAACGAGGTATTTGTTCCAGGAGAAACTGAGAGAAGCTCGATTCTTTATAGTAAAGTGTAGGAAGATACACCAAAGGTTTGTTACTGTTACCTAGAAATATGTGGCAGAGGAGGGCCAAGGCGAAGACCAGAGTTGTCCAAACGGAAAACGGAACGAAGATAACATAATGTAGAACCTGTTCCGCATCTGGTATCATCTATTATTTTCTTAGAAGAAGATTTTCGAGATCACATCATCTGTAAAATATGCATAGTCATTAATTAATTTGGTTTAAATTAAATATAATAAGATAATTTACTTAGAAAGACAGTTATTAACTGATTATTCCAATCAATGACTAAGTACGAAACGAGAATTATATATTAGTAAAAAGTTTTTTATAACACTACTTCTTCACCGGTCTATTGCACCGTTAACCAATGGTCTGTATCAAGTTAATAATCACATAATTACATTTTATGAAACAATAAGTATAAAAACAAATAAACCTCGTAATTTTTAAAGAAAATGAGGTTATAAATTTTTATGATTTTTTTATTACACGAAGTGTTCGGGGAGGAAACGTTTGTTTCTCGGATAAACGAAAAACAATAAATTAATAAAAGTTTTCAATTTATTCTAATTAAAAATTAGCTAGATGCATTTCGAGACATTTCTTCTAACTACACCAAAAAATTATTGATAATTCAAATTGTATTACAAAATTTATTTAATGATGAATCTAAATTAGTTATTTCTATTTTATTTTATTAACCGATCAGATAGAAAAACTACTTGAAACAGTTACTTCTCGTTGTTATAAAGTGCGATTTTTTGCCATTTCTTCTGATTTAATCGTCTCCTTTTTACAGGAGCATATAGCTCTCACAAAAGAAGAAGCCAGAAATATAGCCGATAGATCTCAAGGTTCTTTAGCCAAAGCTCAATATAGAGCTAAAAAGATTTGGCGGATCGAAAATTAGCGAGGTTGCGGCCGAAGTTTTCATCTGTAAAGCGTGAACGTCGAACGTCGAGCGCCGCTATCTTGTAAGCGGCGCTCGACGTTCACGTTTTACAGACGAAAACTTCGGCCGCAACCTCGCTATTATTAGAAAAATTTAGGACGTGAATCAAAATCATCCGATAACTTTTCTGTGGACTCGTCCTACATTCCTTCCATTTATCGTACCAACAACACAAGACGGGCAAGCTTTCATTTTATTATTGGTAATTCTTCAATATTTCTATCTTGCTATTGTTATTTACTAAAACTTCCATGTTTTAACTTTTTAAACAAAATTCGGTATAATGTCTCCACTCGTTCTTCCTTTAATAAACTTTTAAGTCTATTGTTTTGACACCGAACCAAATTATTATCGTGTTTATCACGTCGAATACTGTTCGATTATTTATTTAGTAAGTTAATGAAAAATCTAAATTTGTTAACAAAATTTAAATAATCTGGCTTACTACAGGGTTTTAACATCTTTCTGTCACCACAATGTACTGATTCTGTCGATTTCTTATCAACAGGAAAGTTCTAAAACGATTTAGTCATTTTTACTCTCACAAAATGTTAATAAAATAAATTTTTTATGTTTTTTTTTAAAAAATATTTTGTGTGTTGATACTTTAAGTTAGTGGCTAGGTAATAATAATCCATATTCAAATTTTATGTAAAAAAAAAAAATTAAGTTATAATGTTATCGATCGAAACACTTAACTCCTCACCCCCCTCGAATTTAATAGCACCAATGCCCCTCATATAGGATTTTTTAAAAATTTTTCGTTGAATTTCTTAAAATCAATAATTGAAGTCGTATTGTTGTTTTTTCCTTTTGTTTTCTTAGATACAAGAAAATCAAAAAAATACAAAGCAAATAAGATAATGATAAATTTCACTAAAAGCTTTTCATTGTAAGTGATTTTTGTCTTATGAAAGTACTCGTCGGACACGCTATTAAGAAATCTACCGGAAAGACCAGAGACGAGGAAAATAGCAATAGTAGCATTTGTGTTCAACGGTCCGTTGGAAATAATATTAAGTAAGCAATTATTTTAGTTTGTTATTTATACAATTGCCGCAATCATTTACTAAAGCTTAACGGCGGATATACCACTTAAAAGAAAATCGTGATTGCACGAAATTCTTACAACTAATCTCTACGCAATCCTCGTTTGCGGGTTACAACATAGAACCAATCGATGAACGTAATTCTCTCCTCGTCTCTGACTTTCCGTAAATATTTTCCTAATCACGTAACCAAATTCGTTAGGAAAATTTGTTAGAATAAAGAATTAGCTCAGACTTTCTTAATTAGCTTTATTCGGGAGGAGATAAACAGCTTCTGTGTGTATAAAGCCAACAATTTACCTTTATATAGGCTATATTATGCATTTTAAAATTTAAAAAAACTTATAATTTATAAAAACTGGTCTATTAACCAACTAGCAGTACGGAAGAATCACTAGAAAAGGCAAGAAAATCTCAACAAGTTTAAAAACGAACGAATTCATCAGCAATAAAATGGCGACCGTTACCGTGTCATTTTGGGTATAAAAGAATGGCGAATCGGGAGCCTATTCCAATTATTCAAAATAAAAATAGACGAAGAAATGCTCTCTATTACATATAAAAATTGTTCGCCTGGAGAAAAATTGGTGCATTGCAACATTCTCAAAAATTGATGTCACTAGTTATGCAGTGATTACAGTAAGTGTGTGTGTACACACCTATGTTATTGTAATCACTTACAACATATGACCACTGTAAGAATGGTGTTCTTTATTCTAGAAAATCGTAAAAATCACAGATTGATAATTCGTTAATTGGCTATAGCCGATTCTCACTTTTCCTGGTATTGAATTTTTTTTCGCCGTAGTATATATTCCTTTTGTAAAAGTCAAATACAGTACTTTATTTTTTTGTAAATCGAAATCTGTCCAATTCATAGTGAATGCTAGAGAAAAATTTCTCCGACATTTTAAAAGTTTTATTTTTAACTCTCCGTTCTGTGGGCATCGAAAGGACCATTTATAATCATACTGGTCGCGAGTTCGAGCAGGCACACAATGGGGACGAGAAACAACACCCGACGTATCACGCTGATGAAAAATTGCTGAAATTTCTCGCACGAAATTCGGTCCCGGTCCCTCTGAGCGGTAGGATAGAGCCTTAACCGCCTCGGCCATCTTAGTATTTAATATTATCTGGTGAATGAATTCCGTTCTTCGATGTGTCTAACGGCGCATTAAAGTATGGAATAGAAGTTAAAATTCCTGAAAGATTTCTCATACAAATCGAACACAATTAAGGATTAATAACCGTTTCGTTTTTTCCCCTCCTCTATTATTTAAACTAATTGAAAAATGGAATTTTTGTTTACATTAAAAAAGTAAATTCTTTATAAAATTATAATTACCTAAAAGTAAATGGATTAAAAACGCTTTTAAGCATTAAATATAATAAATATTCATCCCGAGATAAAATGTTAATTTGTTTTTAAGTACAGTTTAATTTATTCGCCATTTATTTATTTATTTTTTAAAATTTTTTAGTTGATTTTAATGGAAAAAAAAGTTTGATTTTTTTTAATCTCTATTCCTTAAAGACATTATATTCGATTATAAATTCAATCTCTAATGCAATTTAATGGATTGACGATCGAATATATAAGATTATTGTATAATATTCAAGTATATTATCGATAATCGGAATACTTAAAATTTCGAAAATTTATATGGAAACTATTAAAATATCCTCTTACTAACACGACGTTTATATAATAAATATTGCATATCAAATGAATGTGTCCATTATCGCAAGGAAACAGAAAAAAAGGAAAAAGCTTTACAGTTCATTATTTATGGCTGAAAGTTCACGAAATTTGTCTTGTTCATCAATCTTCCGTGTCCAAACTCATTACTTCTAAATTGTAGACGTTCCACTTATCGTTAAATCATCGAGCTACCAGAATCGTTACCGATATTAAAATTTTAAATAAATATAATTAAAATAGATCGTCGTTTAAATAATTAATCCACAGACCCGTTTTATTCACAAAAAAAAAAGTCTTCTAAAAATTAAAAATTACTACAAAATTTGTAGAAAAATTTTCATTTTAAACAAATAACTTCTGAAAGAAACTTGTTTATTACTCGTCTTCATCATCATCGTTGCAGTTTTTCTATAATTGAATGGCGATGATGATGAGGATGAGCCTAAATTTAATGGAGAAATTAGTAAAATTATCGATCAAATGAGTCTCTCTTTAGAGATGTTTTTAAAATTTAATTATTTTTATTAATAAAATAACAAAAATTTCGAAAGATAATCAATAAATTTATAAATAAAATAATCGTAACCATTAAGCATTATTATTAAGCAATAAAGATAAGAATTTTATAGAAATTTAGATAACTTCAAATTAATCGAAGCTTAAAATTTATTTTACTTATTAATTGTAGAATTAATTAATAAACTATCGTTATAATAAATATTACGGAAGAAAAAGGATACGAAATACAAATAAATGCATTTTTTTAAACTCCGATTTAAAAATGATTTTTCTCATTAATAGAAAATTAATAATACTTAGCAGGGAATGTGTTAATAGAAGAAGACTTACCTCAATATTGAAGAGCATCCAACTGGAGAGGGAGGTAGAACGGATCATACGGACTCGACTGATGCCAACAAATCGAAAAGTCCCTTTTGTACGACAACGAGCGCCATCTAACGAAAATCGACACTCCCTATTTAAACACTATTATTCGTTGTACTGTACAGACAAATGATTTTCATATTTATGGCAATTTAAACCAGCTCCCATAAGTTTACCATCAAATAAAAATCATTCTTTTAAATGATTAATTAAATCTGCAGTTAACATTCATATTTTGTACTGTATAATAATAGTTAAAATAAGTTAATCAAGAGAGATTATCGGATACTCGCAATTAAAATTACTTTCTTTTTTTTCCGTGATGCCAAGCATTTATCGTTCGTTCTAATAGAAAAACTATATTTAATTTCGTTAGTACTCTTAAGCAGCTCGTAGAATTCGTTGTTAGTAGTCTTATCTATCTGGTAGAGTGGCTGGTAGTCTCTCTAGTGGCTTATTAGTGGCTCTAACGACCTTTACTCGACATCGACGTCGGTGTCAGATGTTTAGGATACAATAACAGAAAATTGTGCCACTCAAAAACTGTGGCAGACTTCTATTGCTTCGAAGAAGATTTATCTTCCTAAAAACTGCAGAAAAAAAAATTATAAAATTGAAGAAAAGTATTCGTAATTTATATTACTTTTACCTCTTACAAAATTTCTCTTTACGTCGTCGTCCTCGATTAAACTCTTCTTTAATGGATCTAATTATATTTAATGGATACGTCGTCACGCGAATTAAATATTTATATCAAATATGTGATAAATGTTATCATCTAAATGATAAATCTAAATATTTATCATCTAAATCTGACTAGTGTTGCTCCGTGTTTATCGTCGAAATGCTTACTTTACATACGAGGAAGAGGAAGTAATACTATCGATTATCGGTTTCGGATAGACAAACGAACATACAGTCCTGTAGAAGTCTTGGACGTGATAAAAGAAAATAGAAAAAACAAAAAATGATTATTGCTATAAGAAATATATAGATTATACATTGTTAGTATATCCGAGCATAATAATAATAATAATAATAATTAACTTGTTGTTATTAATATAAGTTATAGTGGACATAAATTAATTATGTTTATTTTCTTAATTGTAATTTTAATTGTTATAAAATTAATCTTGACTTATTTAAATAACATTAAATTATCGGTACGTATTCGAAAGTATCTACTTAAACATTATCATCGGTGTTATTCGTATTAGAATAAATTTAATTAATTTATTTAAATTTAATGAAAATACAATACAGATTGTTAGTATTTAACACAATGGTTTAGTGGATCCAAGTTCTTTACACAACAAAGCTTTATTATTAATCTTGGAGATTACTTTGTTAAAATGCTGCTGACAACAACAAGTAGCAGTTTGGAAAGAATAAAAATAACCTATTTTTCGAGTCTATAGTTTTTTAAACAATTTAACGGTTTTAAATAAATTAAACACACAGAATTTTAAAAACTATTTTAACCTTTAAGATGCATTTAAAGTAGTTCGAATTGGCTATTATTGAAAAGATCTAAAATACCTTCGATTTATTTTATATCCTCAAAAGAATGATATAAGATTCTATTATACTTCGTAGACTATTTTCAATAACAAATTTAGCTCATAAGACATGTTTGAGTAATTTAAATAACAAACTATGGCCTAATTTACATAATAGGAACATTTTTTTTTAAAAAAAGAACACAAAACGAATACAATTTAGTAGTCGTTTATTTAGCCTGAACAGTAAAAAGGCGTTATTTACTGGAAAAGGTGTCTTTAGACAATTGGATTCGCCTAAAACGATATCATCAGAGGACTCCAAACAAGAATTGACGACATTACCATTTCTCGTATATCAACAGAAGATTAATTAATTAATACTTTTCTTTACAATGATTTCGTTTGTATTTTACTATTTTCGTATAAATACAAATCTCGTAATAAATTATCTACATTTTTAAATAATACTCGTGTGTTTTTAATATTTTAAAATAAAAATTTAATTTATGAATTATTATATTTTGATTAATCATATTTGATTTTTTAATTTAAAATAGGATCGTCGTAAGTTTCAAACCAGAAATGACGACATTGTGAGGTAGAGTTGTGATAAAAATTGATGGATACACAACATTAGGTAGGTAGTAGCCGCTTTGTTTAATGTTTCTGTTTATTTAAATGGAAGACATTTAAGCAGTAAACGGTATAAATTCAAATCGTATCCAAAATTTATATTTTTCTCCAACTTCGCATCTAAATATAGAAATTTTATCCTCTGCTCAAACGTGAAGGAATCGCTTTCTCTTATACACAAGAGATGTCATTATATTAAACAATTTGAAATGTTATATAAAAAGATTTTCTGAGGAAGTTTTTATTGTAATATGAGTTACGAACAATATAAAATGTTCACTAAAAATTTTGCTTTAATTAATAATTGCTTGGATACTTAATAGTAACCGGATATACTCTTAAATACTTTCCACTAAACTAGCTATTAAATGTAAAATGATTTTAACATTAATAAATAATTAAAACGAAAAACGTTTTTTTTTTTCAGCGAACGACTCCCACACTTACTTATTATCAATTAAAAACAATAGGTACTGTATCAATATAAAATATGCATTTCCAACAAAAGAAGAGAGAGTTTGAAATGAATATAAAATTAATACGTTAAGCATTACGTTAATACTTACTTTATACGTACAATAACAATGTGGTTATGTTTAAACGACAATCACACCACACGTCGTAGGTCGATACACTGATATTCTATATTTCTTTTCTCTCCAAAATATACATTTTGAGCTTACAGTCCCTCAATTAATGTAACCACATTGTTGTTGTACCGTATTGTACGTATGAAGTAAATTGTAGGGCGAAAAGCTTTACCTTATACGTTAATATTTATTATTATTAAAGTAAGTATCAATTAATAAGTACTTTAAGTAAATATAATACCTCGTTTTGAAGAAAAGAATAGAAACGAAATGAAACTCTTTACTCTCAATTCTAACTCTTCTATTTTCTAAACTGTTTTATAAAGGTTAATATTTCACCTGTTTATAAATTATTGACGATAAGCTACAAGAATTTTTAATATATATTTATGAGACACTTCTCACGCTCGAAGAATTTTAATAATGTTACTCGACTATATAACACTTATATATATTTCTTAACTATACTCAGATTTACACGAGTAATAATCTAACTTCGAATGGTTTAATGTTATATTTTTCTACTTAAATGTTAACATTTAATAAAACAAATTAATACATTAAATTAAAATTGAATTTTACAATTTAATAAGAGGAAATACAAGAATAATCATATTTAATTATTAATTTATTTTTCAGGTTTATTATATTATTATTGTTTCGAAAAGTTTACTAATGTAGCCACTACTTCGTACACGATGACTTCGTGGACTTATTTCACTATTATTTCGTACATTATATACAGAAATAAAAGAAAGAGAAGCGAAAGGAACGGACGTTCGCTAACTCCAAAAGATGGTAAGCATTTAAAATTAAAAAAAAAGCAATCGATTTGCAAAATTTAGACAAGACATAACAATATGCAAATTTAGCTTTTACGAGAACTCTATCGACTTGTAAAATCGAAATTTGCATTTTATTTTGTCTTGCACTTAGAATTTATTAATGAAGTTACCAGAAGACTCGAAAATTTTCCGGGTAGACTTTTAAGATTCTGAAGACTGATGTACGGATCTTCTGCGATCATTTCTATCTTATATTTATTATACAGAGTGGTCTAAAAATATAAAAACACCCATATAAAACAAAAAAGGATTGGCAAACAGCAATCTAATGTCCTTACATATGATATAGAAGAAGGTGGTATTATGGAACCCCAATTACATTTTAGTGAATTGTAAACAAGGTATCATAACTACACCCGCATTTTTTGTGCGAAAAGTACCGGTGAATATTAAATTAAATGTTCCTAATTGGTTTTTCGCTAGTGTAATTAGCCTATAAGTATGGTTTTTGAAGGCTTTTGTACAAAAAGTCAGAAAGTAGGCTTAGAGAAAATCGGGTGGTAATATAGAACCTTACTGTACATTTTCAAAAAATGCTTTAATGTAGCCAAAAACAAATAAGAAAGTACAAAAAATGTTAAATAATTACAAAATTATTTACTTCAATGTATTTTATCGCAAAAATGCTTTTATAATAGAAAAATATGACCTCCATCAACAAATATATATTCCAGCAGCTCTTTTTCGATATTCTCGGGAAGAATTGACTTTCTACTAGTGTCTTTTTCACTAATTGCTCCGGACGAATGTCTGCTCGCAAAGAGAGAGTTCGGAGGAGTCGAGTTCCATATTACTGTAAAAGCACCAATGGGGTCCGTATTTCACGCATCACCATCTTGAATTAACTTATGTCTTTCATAACCAAACTTTAAAAAACGTACCCCTAAATCCCTGGAACGGAATACATGCACCAGTGAACCTACAACTACACGATTTATATTTTAGAAATAATTCAATTCACTTAGCATTCAAAACTTGCGAATTTTGAAAAAAAAAAAAAAAAAACAAATTTGCTGATTAAATACGGACAACCGTTTAACTGAAGTATGGATGTCTGCCTAGTTCAGTTCAGTCACAATCCGCTACAGTTCGAAATGGGGTGGTTCCATAATACCCGTAGTGTTCCATAATACCACCTTTTCCTCTATATTAGAGGGGAACCTGTTTGGCCGTGCCAACTACACTTCAGCCATCTAGAAATCCACCATCTCGGATTCAACTCCAAGTTTTTAAATGGAGGTACTGTATATTAATTATGCGAAGTCACTATTCATCGGAATCCCCGATTGAATTGGGGGTTTTACGTACAGTGCTGACTCCAGATATTTTTCTTCGGAAGAATTTTTCTGTGAAAATATTTCTTCTAAAAGATTGGTTTGGGACCCCAGGCAATTATCCTTTTTTGCCATAGGATAAGGCGCCGTTGATGGTGTGCAGGTCTGAAATGGTATTGTATTAAATAGATGTCAAGTTTTTCTCAACTTTTCAGAATTATTCATTCCGCGATTCAGAGATAAGATATCTGGTTTCTTCATAAGGCTTTTCCGGCCCCGTCTGTAATAAACCGGTTCTCACTTGATTAACAGTCTGTCCAGGTGGAGTTTCTTCACGTGTCTAATATCCGAATAGGGGCCAATTTCCCATTGAAAATCTTTTGGCCCTTGTCGCCTTGCTTTATACATCAATCACGCTATCCTTGTTAACAATTTTCTCGAGAATGAACCTATTCTTTGAATAGATTAGCTAGCCAGATTTTCCAGACCCAAACTCGTAACTAAGGGTGGAGTTCAGAAATATCACACGAGAGCTTCGTCATTTCCATACACTCACTCAGCTTAATGATTTACAAATGGGTCATCTCTCAATGATATTTGAGGAGTGACCCATTCCTCTATTCTTCTCGTCCCGATAGACCGTGTACCGTTTTCCGAGCACCGGTAGTTCGGCCGTGGATTCGCGCCTGACCAAGACGGGTTGGCCACGTAGAGTTTTCCGGTTTTCGCTGTCTTTAACGCCGAAATAGGGGTCAGTTATCCTTAATTAAACAGATCTACCGGAAGGAGATCGCCCAACTGTTGAGTTTCCGTAACTGACAAAACAAAAAAACAGAGGATTAGAATTTAATCACGATATGTGTGTAAATGTACCGTAATGACGTAATATGGTGGGGGCAAAAATCTCCGAAAAAGCTGTATTTTCTTTTTCTTTTTTATAAAATTACTGTTAGAACATATTTGTTTATGTAAAAAATATAATTTATCATCATATTTAAATTTACTGCACCGAATCCAACATTATTTTATTACTGAAAAATATCAAATGTTTCGTCACGTACAGAAAAATTCAGTCGTACTTCAGTGTATTCTGAGATATTCTTTACATTTTTGAATAATTGAAACTATGTAATAAATAGTTTGTATAGAATTGCATTAAAAAAAGGGAATAAACTGAATGGGTACAATTATGCTAAATTTCGAACGGACGAGATTCGTTTTACAACAAACTTACGATGCTTAACAAATAATGAAAATTGTATGGGATTCAGCGGTACCCCGTACTTTGAATGACTCTAAATTCGAACGCCAAATTCGCCTAGAAGTTCGAATTGCACTCGAAGCTTAAACGAAACCTGTTTTGCGCCCAACTCCTCTGTCGCTCTCACCATTGCTTGACGCTCGTATGCTTTCTGTGCTCTTATAGCTTTACTTTTGGTGTATTTGGTTATATACAGTATATTGTGTGTTATTCGTCGATTTTTAACAATTTCTTCACGTAATTTTTATTTTTCGATAGCTTTTGGGCACTTCGTATGTTCCTTCAGTTGAACGGTACTTCCTTTAGTAGCATCTTCTCCGTACACATTACGAATTTTTTTTATTGTTTGTAAGGCATTATATCCTATCCAAAACTCATAAAACATAAGCCAGACATGCTTTTTGTCTGAAGACATTTAGACTTGATGTTATTCAAACAAACTGTTTGTTTGAATAACATCAAGTCTAAATGTCTTCAGATTGAAGAAATAGTTTACAAAAACTATACTTTCATATAAAACGTTTACAAAAACTTGTCGATTAGTATCGACAAGTTTTTTTAACAATGTTATTAACTTATCCACATAAATTTATCTTGCGTGAGATGATCGTGTATGAGCCCTTTACGCTACACGATATTTGTCAGTATTGGTGGTAAATTGAGAAAAAGTAAACATACGGTCGTTAATCATCGCTTAGTCTGGTAAAGAAATGTTTACATCAACCATCGAGTAAAGAGAGCAATTACGGTTTTTATGATAAACAAATGTTTGGAAAACGTTCACTTCTAACCTTTGTGAAGGAAAATAAAAATTTGAGCTATCGTTTTCCAGTTTGAAATCAGAGAATTTCTTTTCCTCTTATATTGATTGGAGTGTTTTTCTTTTTAATTTGAGATGTATTCGTAATAAATAGCAGGCCAAATTCTCTGTATGTAGCAAGAACGTGGTCTTCTACGCTTTATCGAGCATTACGGAAATGGGTGAAGAAGATGGATGAATTATGAAATTTGAAAAGTACTCTACCAGAGGCTTATTCGTTAAATTCCAAAACCATTAATTATGCGTGTTATCTACTCTTTCACGCTCCATTTGCTTGAGTATCTTTGTTTATGCATTATCTTGAAATATGAAACTTCAAACATGATAAAATTGTTCTGTCTTCTCATCAATTTTACTTTTTTAGCTCGGTTTCTATCGAGTTTAAGCCTTAGTTCAGTTGATTTTGCCACGTTTTTATAAAAATTTAAAGCGTTATAATGGCTTTTATTTATTCATTTAAATTAGGGATCCCAAAGTGGTCGATATCGACCCCTTGGAGTCGATAAGAGTTCTCCAGGGGTCGATTAATATACGAGGGTCGAAAGGGGATCGATTAATACCAAAGAGGATCAATTAAACTGTCTAGGAAAAATATAGAATATTTCAATAAAAATTCGAAATACGGATATGATCAACAACATTACTGACTACCCTAGTTATAACTTGAGTTTTGCCTTAGCCTACGCCGCTTTAAGCATGTGCTACTCTGTTTTCACGCATCTAGCAACTGTACTAGTGTTACAAACATGTTACGAACACTGGTAGTTCATTATACACAGACATACGTTACACTGCACAGTTACATTCTAGTAGGGTTGTCGCTCTAAGTATTTTATATCTAAATGTAGATATTTTGTCCTTTACAGAGAAAATATCGTAATATATCGAAGGTCATTAATATAGTACAGAAGCATTTGCAAGGAAAAAACGTTACAATTGTTCAAGCTCGAACAATCATAATGGCCTTTCAAGTAAAACTGGAGCTATTTAAATCTTCACTAGCACGATCCGATTTTAAATATTTTTCAAACTTGTGAAGAAAATGAAACTATAATCTCCACATGAACCGGGGAGGAGACGAAAGAAAGAAAGAAAATGAAAAGATTTCCGACCATGATTTGGAGATATACGGTATATTAAACATCTTGATAAATTAAGAGAAGACTTTAAAGCACGTTTCGAAGAATTGGAGAATATGCACGTTCCCGAATGGTTTGCTAATCCATTTGATGTAAAAATAGATAATGAAGGTAGTGAACCTGGCTTAGAAAATGAACAGATTGAAATATGTGTAGATCTCGAAACTAAAGTGTTGTTTAAAAATAAAAACCTCAGTGAATTTTGGAGCAATAACAATATTGCCACTAAATATCCCAAGCTCAGAGCAGAAGCCAAACCTTTCTTACTCGCATTCTCAACTTCATACGTGGTTGAAGCTGATAGAACGCTATTTTGACAAAACAGAGGAACAGATTGAACTTGGAAAACCGTGGTAATTTGCGACTAAAACTTACCAATTTTCAACAGAATATCAATAATCTTGCCGCTTTTCTTCAGACACATCCATTCTACTAATATCAACTATTTTAATAAAAAGGTATGTTAACATATTTTTAATGCATTCAGTAGTAGTCGCAAAATGACAGTAAGAGGTTTTTTTTTTCCACCAATATAACTTGTTGTTTTCAAAAATAATCTGGGGATCGATAAGAAGGCAAATATTCTATAAAGGGGTCGACGGAATAAAAAGTTTGGGGACCCCTAATTTTAAATCATATATATTTTTAAATAGTTATATTTTAAAAACGTTAAAGTATTCGACATGAAATTTTAATATATAATTCAAATTTCCATTCAAATAAAATAAATAATAACGAAAGGAAAGGTGTAAATAGAATTAAGATAGGCATTTTTTANTCATTAATATAGTACAGAAGCATTTGCAAGGAAAAAACGTTACAATTGTTCAAGCTCGAACAATCATAATGGCCTTTCAAGTAAAACTGGAGCTATTTAAATCTTCACTAGCACGATCCGATTTTAAATATTTTTCAAACTTGCGAAGAAAATGAAACTATAATCTCCACATGAACCGGGGAGGAGACGAAAGAAAGAAAGAAAATGAAAAGATTTCCGACCATGATTTGGAGATATACAGTATATTAAACATCTTGATAAATTAAGAGAAGACTTTAAAGCACGTTTCGAAGAATTGGAGAATATGCACGTTCCCGAATGGTTTGCTAATCCATTTGATGTAAAAATAGATAATGAAGGTAGTGAACCTGCTTAGAAGATGAACCGAGTGAAATATATGTAGATCTCGAAACTAAAGCGTTGTTTAAAAATAAAAACCTCAGTGAATTTTGGAGCAATAACAATATTGCCACTAAATATCCCAAGCTCAGAGCAGAAGCCGAACCTTTCTTACTCGCATTCTCAACTTCATACGTGGTTGAAGCTGATAGAACGCTATTTTGACAAAACAGAGGAACAGATTGAACTTGGAAAACCGTGGTAATTTGCGACTAAAACTTACCAATTTTCAACAGAATATCAATAATCTTGCCGCTTTTCTTCAGACACATCCATTCTACTAATATCAACTATTTTAATAAAAAGGTATGTTAACATATTTTTAATGCATTCAGTAGTAGTCGCAAAATGACAGTAAGAGGTTTTTTTTTTCCACCAATATAACTTGTTGTTTTCAAAAATAATCTGGGGATCGATAAGAAGGCAAATATTCTATAAAGGGGTCGACGGAATAAAAAGTTTGGGGACCCCTAATTTTAAATCATATATATTTTTAAATAGTTATATTTTAAAAACGTTAAAGTATTCGACATGAAATTTTAATATATAATTCAAATTTCAATTCAAATAAAATAAATAATAACGAAAGGAAAGGTGTAAATAGAATTAAGATAGGCATTTTTTATATAACATATAGATTTACTATGGTATCGTATACCGGTTATTTGCCGAGAATTGAGATTCTTTTCTCGGTTTCCTGTGGGATGTGAAGATTGCTACCATATATAAATATCATCGAGGTGTCTTATTTACGATCACTTTATATACACACGAGTTTGATCAGATCCAGCTTCAAATCTTAGCAAAATAGGAAATCACGTTTGTATCCCGTATATTTCTAATAAATTTTAAAATATTATAAACACGGCTACTAAATCGAAAACACTCAAAGATAAATATTAATTTTTGGTTATTTAAAATTTACTTTTAAGAAATGTTAATATGTTTATTTTTTTCTCTTTTTTACCGAGGTTTTTTTCGTGTTATTACCATTATTGTTTGGAATATGAAACCAGTTTTTTGATTTTAAAAGAAACCTAAATGTATCCTGTAGATATGGAAAAGTTTTTATTCGATTCTCTGCAGAAAATTTTATTTATAGATACGGTTAGATAAGTATCAAAACTCTTATTTTTAACTCCTGTCTTCGGTGGAAGATGAATTCGTCCATTGTTGCTATATCAGTTTTCCATCGGATGATGCCACCACGCGTGGCTTTTTTAAAAGGTAGATGCTTTTCTCGCTGATATATCGTATTGTTCTTATGGAATATTATATATATATATCAAGTCTGAATGTCTTCAGATTGAAGAAATAGTTTACAAAAACTATACTTTCATATAAAACGTTTACAAAAACTTGTCGATTAGTATCGACAAGTTTTTTTAACAATGTTATTAACTTATCCACATAAATTTATCTTGCGTGAGATGATCGTGTATGAGCCCTTTACGCTACACGATATTTGTCAGTATTGGNAAAAAGTTTACATTTTTATTGCCGTATACTCTTTCCAACTTGTCTTTTTGGTTTAAATATATGAAATAACCTATAAGAAACTTTCATTATATCTTTCGAATTTATAAACCTATTTAAATTGTGGTTTTATTCCGTTCTTCGTGGATTAGTTAAACCCAACAGGAAAATATATTTTAAAGATTGCGCTCTGGTGTATTGCCAGCAACTTTAGTGCCATTATTTTTGACATAATTTATTCTTTTAATATCTTTAGACAAGAGATTATAACTTCTCTCCGTTGTTGTTATTCTGCGAGTAACAGAATATAAAATAAACTAAAATTTAGAAATTAAATTAAATCTACGAGAAAATCTTCCAATTTCGTTGATCCCATCTCGTATCACTCCACATACAAACTTTTTGACATTTATACTGTTTTTTTTTTATTTATTTTTCCACGCAAATAATACATAAATGACCCAAAAGTCAGTTTATCGAAATAAATTTTTTGTTAATATTTGTAAAGAATTAATATAGAAATTTTAAACGTCTCCCGTTTTCTACATTATGTGAGCGAGCAGAAACTTTATAATGACTCGAGTGGGATCTTATTCATCATCGTTCTCCTCCAGACAGACAGAGGTCGAATGCTCCTACACGAAACAAGAATTTTCCGTGTTCGGTCGGGCGTAATAACCAGAAAGTCAATTCTTTCGTCGTCATTTTACGATTCTATCTATAAATTATAGTAATCCTTTGGGGGAATCTCGCATCCCGATTGTTTGCATCGATCAGTTCTCGATACAGATGACGACTCTCTACAAAATAACTATGATTAGGATCGGATCAGAGCAGCCTCTTTTAATTAAAAGAATTTCCTAGAAGAAAGACTATCCACGTTTTCTATGTCACAACCCGAACCAAAAGTTACCCTCGTCTTTCGCTCTTTTATATCGTCCGTTAAATATTCTCGAACTTAAAGTGCAGGACCAACGACGAAGAAATGATTCTTCTGGCACTTACTAAACTCTACTTTCGTCCGGTAACGATAATATTCCATTTCGAGAATAAGAAATCCGAAAGAACGAGTCGATATTTTCGCTTTATTTACCGATATTTGTCCTCCTGGCAAACTCGTTCTATTCATCGTTTGCATTTGTGTTACGACGAAACGTTTCTAGGGCAACGTCGACGTAGAATAAGTTACGAAATTCGTATTTGAATAAGTTAAATCCCAAGAGAAGAGTTGGCATTTCGTCTCTTCTGCGTAACGTCTGTCGGAAACCGAGAAAAAGACGAGAAAACTAAAGAGATTACGAAGCGAGTAAACACTCTACGTAATAAGTTAGTGCGTATTCTCAACGAGAATATCATATGTTTTAAAAAGAAGCTTTGTCATTTATTTCTGTATAAAGTATAAGAAGATTGGATTTTACATTCATCTCATTCCAGTCCATGAACGAAAATTAAATATCGAAAAATGTGCGAATTCTTGGTCGATCTTTTCGATTGTAATGTCTTAATGCCGCTCTGATCGTTAAAAAGTTGTTATTTAATACATCTATTGAGACAAAAAAATAGCTTTTTATTTAGCTATTTTTATAAAGACGGAGGAGAAAAACATTCCCTTTCTTGTCTTTAATAGAAATGTATAATAGATGCCCACATTTGTGTATAATATTTCGTTCTTTGGAGGCGGTGATATATTAGTAACTCGTTGTAAAGAATGATTTTTTCTTATAGTTAGAAGCGGAGGAAATTACATAAAATCTTCTCGAATATTTTACAATTTGATACAATAATAATCGTATATTTGTAAATAATTTTCGAAGGGAAAACTCAGGGGGAAAAAAAAGAAGAAAGGTGAAAGAAAAAGCAATCTGTCGGTCAACAAGTTTTTTAATTAAAGAACTTTTCTTTCTTTTTCTGCAGTCTTTTATCTGATCAATCTTCCCCTTCCATTTTATGTCTCGTCGCTTCCATTCTAAGACAATCCGAAATTTTTCAGTTAAAAAAATTAATTAGTGAACTGCGCTTACTTCTATCGATTACTAATAGATTTTAAAAACTGTAAAGAACGTTAATACTTGATATTTACTAATTTGCAATATGCCTTGACAGTATCCCGATAAAATAATAAAAGAATTTTCATAAAATACTACCAGATGGCGAGATAGCTGCGTATTTAATAAGACAGAGTCGACTTTCTCTCATGAATACAACATTATTACAAAGTCGTATTTGGTGACGTCGGTTCTTAAGAGAATCTTTAATCTTTCGACGTCAAACTATTGTAAAACGAGATCGTAGATATTAATCGAAACTTTTATATCGGGAAGAGAGGAAAGGACTTAATACAAGAAGCATCCAACAGAACGAATCTTTAAGCTTTAATTTTCGAAATTAAATCTTTTTACCTTCTTCTGAAATCAATTAAAAGTTTTCTACGGAGGTTTATGTAATCTGATTTGTCTTCTGCATGCTTTAACTCTTGTGTTAAAAGAATTATTTTTGACCTTTGTTTTGCGAGAAGGGAAAAACCGTGTGTGTCTCTAATAAGGTTTGATTATGTCGCGATAATTTTGGTTTTTAATAACTCGAATCCTATGAAAACTGGACTTTTTTTATATATATATAACAGAGGGAAAGTATGGCCATCGATTAAAAAATGTTCCTTCCCTCTCCAAGATCTTTACATTTTTTGACTCGGGACATCTTGAAACGTCGAGAAATGCAAAAAATTTGGGGAGTTTTTTCTGTTTATATGGATGTTAGTGTGGGGGGACGATTTTGTTCACTCGTTTGACCCGATTTTGTTCACCCCTTAATAACTCCTGTGCTTTTTGTCGAAAATTTCTGAAATTTTACAGGGAAGTTTGTGTATTAGAAGATCGATATTATTAAATTTTGGTGATTACAGATCGAGGGGGTGGGGAGATAATGGGTGTTTTAAAAAGTTTTAAAAAATATCTTTGCTTCACTGATGAAATGTCGTTTAAAAATGACGTGCTGCTTTTCCGGTATGGACAGGTAAACATCCCCGCTGGACACTTTAATTCCTGGCACCGGCATGTAATTGCCGGGCATGTTTTTAATTTTAAATTTACATTTTTAAATTTATGAAATGTTATTTATCTTTTAATTTAGTTGTAATGTGAAATAATTTTAAATTATTTCATTGAAATAACCGGCGATTCTAAACTGACTCCCTTTATAGGAGAGAGAGGGGGAGGAACTTGTTGAGGAAAAGGAAGAATATAGAAGTGAAGTATCGAGGTATGATGTAAGAATCGAATATTGCATTAAATACTGTAAGTATAGTACATTGATTTCTGTATAAATGTACTGAAGAGGTATAGACAAACGGGAAATAATAAATACGAATGATGGAAAATTTTTACAAGCACCAGGTTTTATTTTTAATTTTTAAAAAGTGCAAAATAAAATAATAACGAACTAAATAGTTCTACAGTACATTAATTTTAATAGAACTGAAAGTAATCTAGATGTCTCCAGCAAGGACTTTCCTATTATGTCTAATGATAATAATAAGTAAATATAATATAAATTAAGAATTTTTTTAGCAGCTTAAGACACGGTAAAAGCTAAACATGTCTCAAGTCTACGTTAAATACCTGTACTAATTAAATGTGTATAACTTTTATTTATATTTTTACCTCTCCCTTTTCTATATATTTGCAATACGTATAATACGTAATACATTTGTAATAATATTCAAAAAGCTTCGGGACTGATGCTGTATTGCCAAGTATATTGATAGGAAAATGTTTAAACATATAGAGGGTGTAGAAGCAAAGTTGTGCTCATCTTGGCCAGATAATTTTGGACAAGAAGTGAATGGTGCACTGGGGCTTTGTCGTGGAGTACAATGGTAGCTAACATCAAACCAAACGAAGAAGAAGGAGTATAATGGACAATAATGTCGATAATCCCCCATATTAATTTCATTTTCTTTCGTCATTAAAAACTCGTACAAAAGTGTAAACAAACACAAGATTTTACTATAGCGCCTACGGTTTCTGGAGATGCCTGAAAGGATTTTAAAATTATTCAATGTCTGTAAGAATACAGTGCGACTATAGCGAAGCATATAAGTATACTGTATTTCATATACTGTTTACGAGCACACTAAACTGAAAGACTTAGCCACCTCATAGCCCCCATAGCTACGGCTCCGTATAAAACTTGTAAAAATTTTGATGGAAAAAAGTAGGTTTATTTTTCTTTAATTTAGAAAGGATATGCATTTTGAACCTTACGCTTTTCTTCAGTTTTTATTCTATTAAATATATCGACAAAAAACTATGTAAGAAATTATATTTAAAACAATTATCTCGTACAAGAAATTAAAAGCTTTGTTGTCGTCACAAGTGGAATTTCTATTTCTGTTTAAAATCGTAAATCGAGAAAGGAACGAATAAAACATTTTCCTAACGACTTGGCTTATTTAAAGAACAAAAACGTTTGTTCCGTTTTTATCTCTTCATCGGCAAAACAATATTCCATTTTTTTAAAATATATTTTTATTTTTCATTGTTTTCTAATTTACTGTAGATTTTAATTAAGCGATATTTATTCCATTTTCTTTCTTTTTTTTCTCTCTCTCTCTCTTTTATAACAGATAAAACTTTTATCTGTTCGCACTTTCAAATATTTGATGGAATTGGCGAATTCTCCGAATTGCAACAGAAAATAGAAAGAATCTTGTTGCTTTTTTCTTTTAAATTTTCGAATTTTCTTATAGAGATTTCGATCTAGAAAAGAAGGAGAATGTTTAACCGTCACTATCCTAAACAAAAACATCAAATAACGTTAACTTTTGCTGGCTGTTATTTTAAGTATCGTCGGATTATGCTAATAATAACTACATAGATTGGAAGATTAAGAAATTTTTCAGTGTTGGAAACACGGAGAAAGCTGCTTTGTCAGAAATCTATAGATTACATTCGGTTTTTATACACTTTTATATTGTTGCTTGAATAATATCGACGACAAAATTAATCACGTATTGAGACACGTGTTGGATTTTTATCGTAGAATATGGAGATGAAGGCTACGATAACAAAGTTCACATATGTGATTAATATCATTGATGTCGTTGCCATTTTGTAAACACAAAATATACTCTTACAACAAAATGTTTATTGACTATAACGATAAATAATGCATTCGAAATATCTCTAATGACATTTCGCATTAGGATAATAATAACTATTCGCATTTTGGAAGATGCCACGTATAACATTGTTGATAATTCCGTTTTATATGAATTCCATGTTGTACGAGTCACTTAGATTTTACAAATACGTGAACCGTTCACAGCCCGGCACACATATTTGTAAAATCTAAGTGACTCGTACAACATGGAATTCATATAAAACGGAATTATCAACAGTGTTATAAGGGGATCGACTGTATATACAATTTCTATAATAACGACGTATCCGTGTTATCATAGTTAATGTCTAATTTTTATACCCCATTGTATAAGGTCGATTATTATGATTCGAAAGTTGATATATTTGCTTGTATATTTATAAATATACAAGCAATCCTTTCTGTAAGTGAAAAACTATCTTATAAGAGACAATTCTTATTTTATGAGTTCCATTCGGAGTGTATCACTAAGCTATATGTAGTTATATTGATATAAAATGATTGTTTTTAGAGACTATATTCATATTCAAACTCTTCGGGTGCATAATTTATGAATTTTGAGTCAGAAAATTAATTAGTAAATAGATCTTATATTTTACAAAATACAATGGCTAAAGTATCTTCTTTATAAACACTCTTTCATTGCTGTTAACACATGTAATTTAACGATATATTTTTACTCAAATCGGCAAAAAGAGCTTAAAATATAGAAATTCTCATCCGAATTTATAATTTTTTCTCATTTACTTCTTCTCTGTAGGAAAATAATTGACACTTTCAAGGTCGAAATAATTATTTTCTTACGTAACTATATATAAATTTTGCATTTCGTTAGCGCATATATAATCTATATATTATGTATCAATAATATATATATATGTTTTATCGTTAATTGTAAAATTGGAGAGGTAACGAAGGAGTAACGGTTATAATAAATCATTAATTGATTAATCTACAGAATAAAGTTATCTCCCTTTTTTTTTTTATCAGCTCCGTTTATACGATACAATCGCTAATCTTGTTTGATAATTGACGAAATCGGGGATGTATTTATAAAAGCGATAAACAATAACATCTCGGATTCGTGTAGTCTCTTACACGGGAATAAGATGTACTGTACTTTCGTTAATGCACTTTTTGCAGTTTTCTAGACATAAGTAGGAAAAGGTAATTAGATTTAACGGTGTTGTGCGGTGTTTTCTTTCACGCTGAGACGAAAATGACGTCAATTTTAACGAGGAGTTATAACCGGATATTTTAAAGTTTTTGTAATAGAAACTAAAGAAAAATGGAAGAATTAACAAGTAAACAATTGCTGATATTGAAAGAGGCAAGTGTATATTAATTAAAGAATTAATTTCTTTAAAATTTCGATAAAAATATTCTTTAAAATTTACTATATTTTTTTTTAAATAGAGAATAAATAACTAAATCGAACTTTAAATTTAGATAATACAGACGACGAAGCAATTTCTAATCGTCTTTAATATATATTAATTATCTGTTTTCCTCTTTGATCTCTACAAATTCTCATTCTTTGACTTTAAGCAAAATTGAATGTTATCTAATTTCTATTTGCTTCGAGTCAACTTCGACCGTTCGTATAATCGTTAACATTTTGCAGATAAATTCTTCTTTATCTTTATACATTGTTAAAAATGAAATTAAAAAATTTAAGAGGAGGAATAATGCGAAATTTTATACCCGAGCAGTAAATTTTTTAAAGTAATACTTAACGTATACAATAATTTATTAACACGAAAGTATTTCTCCTCTTTCGGGCTACTCCATAATGTATGAAGTATTGTTTAAGTTCATTTATACGTTATTATATTGGAGAGAATTTATTTATTTTATTTTTTATCGACACTCCGATAATCCTGGTTCAAATGTAAGTTTACAAGGTTATCGTTAGTGTCTGCTACATCGCCAATAAGTTATAGTTTACATACGTTTAATATCTATTAAACGTATGTAAACTATAAGGCCGGCTGATTAATGGAAATTCCGAGAAGTGGTGGGCGTCGTGGATGAAATCGTTCATCTTTCGATATCGTGACTTTCGTCGTAATTTCGTCTACGAATAATGGATGAGTTTCGTGATGATTTATGTCGTCTCGATCTAAATTAATAGTGAATAATCGCGTATATCCAGATCAGACTCGAATTCCTATCTCTCGCGACGATAGACGGTCTTGTATTATCTTAGTTTCTGACGTCATGAATTGAATTACCCATTGTTAAAAGTGTGATGGAATTATACTAGTAATACGCTAAAAATATTTAGGTTTACTTGGATCTATCCTCGTGTACTGTCTTACTGTACGCTGTATTAAAACCTCAAAAACTGTAAACAAAATTGTGGAAAAATACCGTAATAAGTTAACATTTTCTGAACTTATATAGGCTATTTTTTTTTTAAATAGCAGAGTGTTTCAAAGTCCAGAGATGTATAACACGTGTTCGACTGTCGAGGACTGTTTTGATAAATAACGTAACAGAATGTCCCACGTGATTAAATTTATTGAAATAAGTATAATCAATAGTATGGTTTTGACACACATTACTTTTCTATAGAATGGCTAGATCTATCTACTTATGTTTTTCTACCGCGACACAAAGACATCGACCCGACCGTAGAAGAAATGGGTGTCAAGTTCTCGGAGTTAGGATTTTATTGTTCGATGCTAGGTCGGGGTTACGAGATAGATCGGTGTTGAATGCGTCACACTATAACGCAATAGCCAGATGAGGTTAACAATGTTTACTTTACGGGCGATTAGTAATATTCACCTCTTTGAATTGGCGGTTATTTGACCGACAGGGAATTGGCCATATCGACTGCAAAGTGTGTGCATTAGGTCAAACATTCTGGCTCCTCAAACTCGATTTTTTGTTGATTGATCTTCATTAGCTCAGATGTATTCGAACCGAAAGACAAAAGGGTGATCTCGAAATGAAAAAGATGCGATTTTATGTGTTTTTCAAAGAAATATTAAAGCGACCTTAAATAATAAATCGTAGCAAAAACCGACAGAAGAGAATTCAAGGTATAAGTTATCTCCATTATTATAACATCGCATCTAGTATAAATTTCTTAAATACAATCATTAGAGAGGTTGCGGCCGAAGTTTTCATCTCTAAAACGTTAACGTCGAACGTCGAGCGCCGCTATCTTGTAAGCAGCGCTCGACGTTCGACGTTCACGTTTTAGAGATGAAAACTTCGGCCGCAACCTCTCTGTTAAACACTGGAAATTATTCTGTTTGTATTAGCGTTTGATTTGCTTCCTGCGCTGAATTTTATTCTAATTACTTACGTTAAACGAATCCACGAATATTCTTACTAAACGTAAACAATAACGACAAACAGAAAGCACGGCACGGATGTTATCCAGTTTTACTTTTCCGGCTATTATATATAACAGAGGAAAAGTATTTTTTTAACACAGTCTAGATCAAATAGACACATATACATACGGGCTTATCACACCGGTGTGATAAGCCCGTATGTATATGTGTCTATTTGATCTAGACTAACAAGTAAGTGTTAAACAATATTAAGGGCTAAAAGCAATAGATTATTCCATTGAGAGAAAAAGTATGGTGGGCTGTCAGAAAATGATTCCCAAAGTTTTTACATTTTTGGACTTAGAACAACTTGAAACGTCGAGAAATGCAAAAAAATTCGGAGGTTTTTCTGTACGTATGGTTGTTAGTGTGTAACATAATTTTGTTCACCCTCTTTGAAGCTTAACTTAATAACTCCGGTGCTTTTTGTCGAAAATTTCTGAAATTTTTCAGGGAGGTTTGTTTATTAGGGGATCGATGCTATTAAATTTTGATTAGAAGTCGAGGAGTGGGGAGATAAAGGGGGTCGTGTGTATCTCCAGTAGAGTAGGACTTAATTACTCGTTACATTTACATACATTTTTTTTAAACTTAAGAAAATTTTTAACATTAAAATATTGTTATCTTTTTTATGCATTTTATTTTTGAAGTAATAAATTACATATTTTGAGACATAGGTTTATATTTTGCACACCTGATATTAAATATTAGTAGTATTGTATTTTAACGACGATAAATTTCATGAAAAATAATTTCGATACTCATAAATGATAAGATTTATAATATATTTTAAAAATTATGTAGCTTAATATTACCTATGCAACACATAATTGTCGAATGTATACACTATTGTTAATCGACAAATACTAATGACGCTGGTTCGTATGATTTTCTCATACACTTACTATAATCTATCTATAGATCATATTACAGTTACAAATTCCTATTTTTTGCCAAATACTAAAGCTCCCATGTGTGAGAACATTATCTAGGCACGAGATGTAACGAGGATTTTTGGGTACTATGAAATACCGTAATAAAATCATACTCTCAAAACGATAGTTTGTAATATCACATTCGTTTGATTTTATTAATAAAACAGAACAACATAATATAGGGTGGCGATACGTAGAAAAATTTAACACGTTATAAATAAAGACACGTGTTTTACAAGTGCACGAATCAGAATAAGGTACTGTACAACGTGTTTATGAATAGATGCATTTAACACAATGTCTTAAATTTAAAAAAATTGGGTTCGGTTTACTTTAAAATAGAACATCTTTCAAAAACAAATTTTACTACTGTTTCCTATTGGCTGTAGTTAAAAAAAAAATAAATTTGTTAATATTTCATATGGTAATGTTTCGTCTTGGAATATAACACAAGGTCTAATTACACTCGAAATAGGTCTTATAATATAAGCTTTTTTTAAATATTTAATGAACTTTACTTAAGTTATATTAATTTCTTATAAAATATATTTGAAAATTTTAATTAATGATTTCTTTTTAATTAATTAAATTTAAACAGTTTAGAAATGCAGTAGCAGACGTTCTTTTACCCAAACACGACGATAACTTTCTGGTAAGATGGTTGATAGGTAAGTAATATTTAAAGAAATATAATATATTTATTATTATATTTATATACTTTTAGCACGGTTTTTTTAATAAATTTTATTTTTACATTTTAATCTCAGCAAGAAAATTTAACATCGAAGATGCGGAATCGATGCTGAGAAAGGTCGGTATAACTTTATCACTTTCACTCGTTATTAAATCAGATCCGATCTTTCATTACCCCTTTACTTATTATATATATTAAAGGGACAAGAGACAATTTTTTTCTACTTTAATAAATTATGTAAATTTATAATATCTCGAGTGGCGAAGTAATATAAAAATGTATATATTTTACAGAGCCTGTTATGGAGAAAGCAGTTCAATTTGGATAATATCATAAATTATANAATATGTCTTTAATAGTTTAAATAATAATTGACAATCTGCCAAGGGGTAATGCTCCCAGGTAAATCTTCTATTTGGGTGTTAGACATAAAATTTTCTTTAGCTCAACTTACAGGCATTAAAAACAAAACGAATGTAGTCCTTATATTAAGAACACAGCAATGGCTACTCTATTATGACCCACCACCGAGTCAAAATAATATCTTAACAAGAATCCATTTTGAAAAACTGAAGCACCGATCCTCCAATCAGGCTTTTGATTTGCCCACGAGTTAAACAAATTTCAGCTTAGGGCCTCACAGTTTTACGTGTATCATTATTTGGTGAAGTATAAGGGCCCGTTATATTTTATAGCTTAAGGCAGGAGTGGGAAATCTTTACTCATTTGACAGCCCTTTCTCTAAGAAAATTACACAGTCGGCCCCCCCTACAACACTGTTGATTTTTTCGTTTTATATGAATTCAATGTTGTACGAGTCACTTAGATTTTACAAATACGTGATCCGTTCACAGCCCGCCACACGTATTTGTAAAATCTAAGTGACTCGTACAACATGGAATTCATATAAAACGGAAAAATCAACAGTGTTATAGGGGGGTCGACTGGTATTAATTAATTGTAAGTCATTTTTTTTACTACGTAAGGTAATTTGTGAAGTGTCTAAAACAAAATATTTAATTCATTTTTCAGGCATATAACCGTTTTATCAGAATATTATGTTACTTTTACGTCTTTGTATTCATTTATCACGTAATTACAATCAAACATTTAATGCATAATCGAATACTACAAAGAGTTGATGTCACACTAACTCTAATATTTACAATGGATTACGTAACGAGACTAATTGTAGCTAAAAATAAGTGGAAATTCGTGTGTTCTGTAGCAAATATCTTGGATCTCTTATCGTTTCTTCCTTACGTCGTTATCTTTACAGCAACTCGTCTCATCAATTTGTTATTAAATTACAATTGGAAAATAAACACACACATCTTAGAAATTATTACTATAATGTTTAAATTATTAAAGTTAATGCGTTACTCGAATAAGATCGAAAATACCATCTTCACCGTCTACAGAAGCAGATGGGAAATACTATCGGCAATTATATTTCAAATAATAGCAGTACCTATATTTTCAACATTTATGTATATTTTTGAAGTATACGAGATAAATAATTCAGCTGATAGATCAATTTTAGGACATATGTGGTCGATTAATGCCGCTTTAAGTGGAATTAACTTCGGAACTCTATTACCAGCAGCCGTATCGAGTAAATTATTAGGTATATTAGTGGCTGCTGTTAGTTATATGATTATTAATTTTTATATTTTTATTGGAGTCAAAAATTATAATTTGACACAGAAAGATATTTATTTAAGAAATATCTTGAGAAACGAATTACGTGTTAGCAGAAATAAAGAAAGATATAACAAATTTAAGACTGAAGAGATGATGTGTTGCGTACAACAACTTCTAAGAATCGTTGAAAATCATCTGTTTTTATGGGAAATTGAAGAGGTGAGTAACAATAGAGAGGTTGCGGTCGACGTTTTCAATGCGAAAACGTTGTACGAACGTCGAACACCGCTCGAATGTCGAACGTGAACGTCGAACGTCGAGCGCCGCTTACAAGAAGCGGCGCTCGACGTTCGACGTTCACGTTTTACAGATGAAAACTTCAGCCGCAACCAGGCTATTAAATATCATTCATTAATTAAATCCGATTTCATTTTAATTAATGTTTTTCCTTATAAAAAAAGCGTTTGATGTGCTATCTCAAAGTTTAGTAATGATGGACAACAATTATCCGGAATTACTAAGAAAAGTAATGATAATAAACGGTAAGTAAGAATTTCGAATAGCTTTTCATTTATATTTTATCCTTAGTATTAATCTTATTTATTTATCTGTTTATTTTTGTGTTGATACAGCTCCTGCTCCATTTTCTATGGCATATAATCTTATAAAACCTTTTCTGCACGAAAGAACAATACAAAAAATCCAAATTTTTGGTAGAAGTAAGTACTTATAAATTAAATTATTATAGGAAAAATGTAAAGAAATACGTAGAAATATATTTTGTTCTTGTAATGAAGAGAATTTTTATTATTATTATTAAAAACTTATACCGTTATAAATTAGTACAGTTTGCAATTAGGATAATGTAAAATTATTATTCAGGTGGTTGGCAACAGATGCTGTTTACTTTTATATCTCCTAATGAAGTTCCGGCAATCTGGGGAGGAAAGAAAGTGGATCCGGATGGTGATCCCGCTTGTCCTTCTATGGTAGTAGAATTAACTTTTTTAAATCTTTATTTTTCCAATTTATTTATATCATTCACGTATCTTCAGGTTAGTCCCGGTGGTCCCGTTCCGAAATCTTTTTATTTGTCTTCCAATAAAGTTTTTATGGACGAAAATGCCGAAACATTGATTGTATCACAGAAATCTCATATTAGTGTGGAAGTGCCGGTGACGAAGAACGATTCCATATTATCTTGGGAATTTCAGACCGAAAAACACGACATAGGTTTTGCCGTATCCTTTAAAAATTCCGATAATAATAATTGCAAATTAGAAGAAATAATCCCACTGGAAAGAGTAGAAAGTAGTTTGATACCCGAACAAGGAGAGTTGATTTGTATCAAAACGGGAACGTGTAAGTGTTTTTTTTACGTGTTTATTTGCCTGAATTGAAATCAATTTAAGCTTATATTTGTTAAATATATTTGGTATAATGTTTAAATATATATTTTTTATTTCAGATATATTAAAATTCGATAACTCGCACAGTATGTTCCGATCGAAGAGGGTTAAGTACAAGTACGAAGTGAAGTCTTCTACAAAGTAATTTGTAAAACAAATATGTAAACGTCGAATTAATGTAGTAATGAGATCAATTTATGAAGTTTTTAACAGATAATTTTCTGCCTATTTTAAACACTTTTCTTTTGTTTTGTAAATAACGCATTATTGGTATATTCACGGGTGAGGAATATTTATAAAATATCCCAGATTTTAAATATCGTTTAAGAATACGAAAATGGATTTATTAAAATATTCGTGGGATTTAAATCGTGTTATGTTCAATTTGGATAATATCATAAATTATACCCCTCCAGAGGTAAGGAAATATTCGCCAATAAAAAGTAGGCCTAAATATTTATAAAATATAAGTTTTAGATTAATTTATTATTTAGATTTTTTCGTATTATTGGAAATTCAATACTTCATCTCACGATAAAGATGGAAATCCCGTGCTTTTTATTCGATACGGTTGCTATGATATGAGAGGTATTCTTATTCGTTTATACTCGTTTACTTAATTGTTTTTAACTACAAGTCGAATATCGATTACTTTATAGCATTTAAAATATGAAAAATTATAATTATAGGTATGTTTCAAGCCGCAAAAATAAGTGAGATAAAAAAATTTTTTGCCAAATCGATGGAAATCATAATTAGAGATTGCGAAGAACAAACTAAAAAGGTTAGTCTCTCGTCTCTAAATGTATATTATTTTTAATTAATATATTACCCTTACAACTATTATTATAATTTATTATTAATAACAATTCCTGGAGAAGGGAAAGATACAGAAATTGTTGCTCTTCAATCAAAAGAAGAAGGGGGGAAAGACAGATTTAGGGAAGAACTGAATGGTGAAGACAGTCGAAAGATCTATGAGACAAAATGATTCTTAGAATGAATGAACGTCGAAAGGTTACAAAAGAAATTATAATATAAAAAGATATATTATCATAATAAACGTGTCACTTCTAAGAAGAGATGACACTTGATATATTGAAAAAGTTTTTATTGATCCCAGTCAAAACCGAATTATTTTATACATAATTTTATTTTAAAATACTTTAAATTTTTATATAAAATAGTAAAATATTTATTGATAATTTTTTGTAGAAATTTCTGAAGCTATTCATTATTCTTCGTAAGATTCTGAATTAAAATAAATTTAATATCGTATTAAAGTGTATTTGATTTATATTTTTCAGTTAGGACGATACGTCGGAAAACTTTTTGTTTTGATCGATATGGATCAATTCTCTCTTCACCAGTTTCTTTATAAACCCGGTAATTTTGCTTTTGATATTAACGAGATTGCGGCTGAAGTTTTCATCTGTAAAACGTGAACGTCGAACGTCGAGCGCCGCTTACAAGAAGCGGCGCTCGACGTTCGACGTTCACGTTTTACAGATGAAAACTTCAGCCGCAACCAGGCTATTAAATATCATTCATTAATTAAATCCGATTTCATTTTAATTAATGTTTTTCCTTATAAAAAAAGCGTTTGATGTGCTATCTCAAAGTTTAGTAATGATGGACAACAATTATCCGGAATTACTAAGAAAAGTAATGATAATAAACGGTAAGTAAGAATTTCGAATAGCTTTTCATTTATATTTTATCCTTAGTATTAATCTTATTTATTTATCTGTTTATTTTTGTGTTGATACAGCTCCTGCTCCATTTTCTATGGCATATAATCTTATAAAACCTTTTCTGCACGAAAGAACAATACAAAAAATCCAAATTTTTGGTAGAAGTAAGTACTTATAAATTAAATTATTATAGAAAAAATGTAAAGAAATACGTAGAAATATATTTTGTTCTTGTAATGAAGAGAATTTTTATTATTATTATTAAAAACTTATACCGTTATAAATTAGTACAGTTTGCAATTAGGATAATGTAAAATTATTATTCAGGTGGTTGGCAACAGATGCTGTTTACTTTTATATCTCCTAATGAAGTTCCGGCAATCTGGGGAGGAAAGAAAGTGGATCCGGATGGTGATCCCGCTTGTCCTTCTATGGTAGTAGAATTAACTTTTTTAAATCTTTATTTTTCCAATTTATTTATATCATTCACGTATCTTCAGGTTAGTCCCGGTGGTCCCGTTCCGAAATCTTTTTATTTGTCTTCCAATAAAGTTTTTATGGACGAAAATGCCGAAACATTGATTGTATCACAGAAATCTCATATTAGTGTGGAAGTGCCGGTGACGAAGAACGATTCCATATTATCTTGGGAATTTCAGACCGAAAAACACGACATAGGTTTTGCCGTATCCTTTAAAAATTCCGATAATAATAATTGCAAATTAGAAGAAATAATCCCACTGGAAAGAGTAGAAAGTAGTTTGATACCCGAACAAGGAGAGTTGATTTGTATCAAAACGGGAACGTGTAAGTGTTTTTTTTACGTGTTTATTTGCCTGAATTGAAATCAATTTAAGCTTATATTTGTTAAATATATTTGGTATAATGTTTAAATATATATTTTTTATTTCAGATATATTAAAATTCGATAACTCGCACAGTATGTTCCGATCGAAGAGGGTTAAGTACAAGTACGAAGTGAAGTCTTCTACAAAGTAATTTGTAAAACAAATATGTAAACGTCGAATTAATGTAGTAATGAGATCAATTTATGAAGTTTTTAACAGATAATTTTCTGCCTATTTTAAACACTTTTCTTTTGTTTTGTAAATAACGCATTATTGGTATATTCACGGGTGAGGAATATTTATAAAATATCCCAGATTTTAAATATCGTTTAAGAATACGAAAATGGATTTATTAAAATATTCGTGGGATTTAAATCGTGTTATTTGTTTATTATTAATATAAATATTTAAAACTATTAAGTATTATAATAAATTTTATTTGAATTCTGTATATTCGTAAGATTGATTAACTTTTTATTTTAAATATATACTAAGATATAAAAGATATATATATATATATAATTGTCGGTCGTAATAAAATTGTTTTTACCTTAGAAAACTGTTACACGAGTACGTTCAACCATCTAAATGAATTATAATAGATTCTGTATAATGTCAGAATCGATAAGTGTGATTTTTAGGAAGCAGAGAACTGATAAATAGTGTAATAAAACACTAGAAAAAAAAAAACGATAAGAAAGTGTAAATGTGAAATTTTCTAACTTAAAAGGAATAAAGTTTATCATTATTACTATTATCATTTTGATAAATGAACACATTGTGCCACTTAAATATTAAAGGGGTTTCAAAAGTTGTGAAATTATTCATTCTGACTGAGTATCTAATCCAATAATGCAACATTGTTTTCTACGATATCTTTTAGAATCTCAGATTTTTTTTTAATTTATAAAAAAGCAAAATCTTAGCGTAACATATTTCGCGATTATTGATAATAGAATTCAATTACAAGTGTTATCGATTCTCGGCAAGAGATTCCTATTGATAAGAAAGGTCTTTCCATTTAATAATTTCATTAAATAAAAAGTATGTTTTATATATATATATATAGACCTATAACAGCATCCAGTAGAAATGAGAATGTGTGTATCGGCTTATCTCGAAACTCCAATCGACGTTGTCTATAGCCTATATCGAGGTCACGCTTAAGGAACTATTTTAAACAAAGATCTCGAAGATAGTTTTTTGATCCCGTCAAAAAATTTTTTAGAAACGTCTTTTTGATTTATAATTCTTTTTATTCTTTCTTTATAGAAATTTATAAGGAAATATTGTTAGGCAAGCGCCAATAGAAAAATATAAACAAATGACAATAAGACGGTAGAACCCATAGGATTTATTGGTAATTGTATTGCCTGCACTTTTATGATCTTTCCTATCTTTCAATGTTGTTGTGATAACGAATACTTTATTTTCTTATCAGATATTCACTGATAGACGTTGTTGGTCTCTAAATCATTTAAACTGGCGATTGATTTTGAACGTGTATTATCGATTTGTTTAAGAATAACCGATAATCGAAAGCGATAATGCGAACATTTGTTACTTTTTAAGTAAAGAATAAAATGCATTTTTTTTTTCTTAGAATATTTTAAATCGAAATCAATCTAAATCCAACTAACGTCGGTGTTATAATTTTATCCCGAATATTCAATTTACAATGCATGTACAGTACTGTACGTCCAATTCCGAAAAGAATTTTAGTTTAGTACTTGAGGAGTAAAACAAGTAAAATTGTAAAGATAAAACGTGATAAAATATAGAAAACATTGGCAAATAAAAAGAAGTAAAACATAAAAAAAAACTTTAAAATAATTGATTGTTTTATTTTAAAGTTTAGATACCAACCGTAAAAGATCAGCCTTAGAAAATCAGTTTATTTTTCCAAAAGGCTGATCTTGTGCCCAGTGTAATATAAGTCTAGGAGTAAAGAGGCCAACATAGTGCTCACAAGTATATACCAAGGCTAGACAAGAAGCGTATTATGAGATTAAATGGTTTGGAATTTCTTTCTGTTGAAAATTCAGAAACTAGGAAAGAGAAATATTCTTTTGCAATGGATGTATTCGCTACAATTAGGCTCGAAATAAGATTTATGTGGCCTTTTTTTTTAAATGAACGAATTACTTATCACTTTATAACTTTATGTGTATTAAGCCGTGTGGCGAAAAATTATAGAAAGCCAGTTGTCCACTTTTATGTAGTTACGCCACTGTTTACGAAAACCGTATCTATGTAATGCTGTGTCTGCTAGTTCTTTATATTGTACATCTAGTATATTCTTTATGTTAAATTTAAAAATTGGGAAACCGATTTTTCCTCGCCGTCCTTAATCTATGATCATTCGCTTAATTGTTTTTTTTTTTTTTGGACGGTATAAAAAAAAAAACAGGTAAACATTGTAGGCTTATTTGAAGTAATATTTCGCGACAGTGAACGAAAGGAATTGCATTTCTTTCAATGAGAAGCTTTACAGTGATTAAACTGTATTACATTCGCGTACTGTACATCTCGAATTTCCAGTTATCTACGGATAATGTTCGAAAATTTTCGCTCCACTGCGTAAGTATTTCTGTTTAGTTTTCACACGAAAATAAAAACACGGTGACACGCTTCTAACGTTCTGTCTAAAGCAGTTTAAAACACGCAAGTATGCGGCCGCAGACCGTGAGTGTTAAAAGCCCGTCGTAAAGATAAAAATAAACGATTGTCGTAGAGATCAATATAAATTTTCAGTAATCGGACACTCGATTGACATAGGGCCTATAGCGGGCGACCAGCATACAACTATTAATCGACCCGTAGACTTTACGTGCCGAATTTTAATCTCGAATATCTCAGCTCGTAGATAGATCGAACATCAAAAAATTTCGACTTCGTCACGACATCGGCCTTGTCAAGTGTACATATTTTCAAAAAAATCACGTTCAATGGTCGAGCGGTAGCTTTAAACTTCGATCACAGACAAAGCACTTTCTGACTTATGAAGAGCTTCTCTCAATAAAATCCATAAATTATTAATTAATGCTTTTAGTCTTTTATCAATATTAGTCTATTATGACTATTGTCTGATTTAACTTTCGGATAAAATCAGATAGATTGAATCACTCTCTTGATTAAAAGAATAAACTTTTATTTGCGCCTGTATTTTCTTGTGTTTCGGACCTTCTCGTCCCTCGTCGCAGGTGTTTTATCTGTTATATTTCTAAAATACAAAGATATAAAAAACATAAATGATAAAACACCTATCAATGAGTGACGAAGAGGTCCGAAACATAAGAAAATATATACAGGTGCAAATAAAAGTTTATTCTTTAATTCGTTCTGAATGATTTCATCCACGAGTTAAATCAGTATAAGTCCTTTTAATTGATTTTGGTCACAATACATTAATATTGATAAAATATCTATAATATTTATTTACACGACAGGTGTGAGAGAAAAGTCTTATTAACTACCAATTAGTATTATTTACGTTTTTTTTTCGGAAAATTCCGTTTCGTCTGTCTTTGCTAGGAATTTTGCCTTGTTATTTCTACGTAATTCGTAAAAAAAGGTTACATTTCTGTTTAAAAAAATACGAAAATTTTTGGTATTTTTCTAGGAGTTATAAAGAATTATTTGCAATTCGAATTTTCGTATTAGTTACATTTTATGTCGTTTCGAGTTTTAGTTTAGTCTTTGTGTAGTGCGATTGAGGTGTTACTCGATTCTGATTATAAGTTCGGAGGAAAGAAAAACATAGAGTTAAGTGTTCGAATTGTCGCTGAGATAAAACTGCCCATTACATCCACGGGATGAGGTCTGTGTCTTTTTATTATTATTACTTTACAACTTAACGTAGTGCGCGTAGACGTGTATTTTGATAAATTTAGAAAAATGTGATAAAATTGTATTTGACTTTTATGGCGAATGGTCACATGTAGAGGTATGGTCCCTTTCACTCTTATTGGTATGTTCTACAACTCTGATAAAGTCCCAATTTAGAGCTTAAATTTTGCCTACTGATGTGTGTGTTTGTGGAGTGATACGAGTTTATCCACTTTAAACACTAATAACTCCTGTCCTTTTTGTCGAAAATTTCTGAAATTTTACAGACAAGTTTATGTATTAGGGAGATTGATACTAGAAAATTTTGTTGGTTAAAGGTCGAGGGGTTAGGGAGATAGGCGGGGAAATTGTGTCGTATCTCGAGTGGTGGTGGACTTAATGAAGATCAATTTTTTAAAAATAAAATTTATCTCTATTTCTTAAAATTAAGCTTTTCGCCGTTTTATAATTAGTAATATAAAAAGTTTTTAAATAAAATCTCTTCATAGATGGCGCAATCACAATTTTTAACCATTACCGGAAAAGTTACTCAACTCGTTGCGGATTTCTTTTTATCGTGCTCTAAGTTCCTATTTATTATTTTTATTCGTTTTATTTAATGAAAATTGCTTTGTTCTTGACAATATTCGTCCATCAATTGATGCGTTATTAATCGACTATTATTTTATGTAAGAACAAACCTAGACAATAGCAAAATTATTGGTAGTGTGTGTCGCTGGATGTGTCTAAAGCTTGCGATTCGATAGACCATGTCATTTTACTTTCAAAACTGCGTTGTTCGGGTATACCTGATTTTCTTTTACAATGGTTCAATACTTGAATGTAATAAAAACAAGGTGTTCCAGGAGAATTTATAATGGATCCAATATTATACATTATTGCAAATAATGTGTAATATTTATTCCTGATGTAGCCCAAATTTGTCTCTGCTGTTTGCACTGACAAGGTTTGTCGACCTCTTCTTCCATTTTCTTCCTTTCCTCCAGGGATGTAGAAATGCTTGATATATATAGTTATTTCATGTAAATATTCTAACTTCTGTTTGGACTGATGAGGGACTATGAGTCCGAAATGTATTTCCAATACTAATAAAGTGTATATTTTTGAACTTGATCTCTCATTCCGTTTCATCACTTAACCTCCAAGTCTGTGCAATCAGCCAAATTTGGGTACACCAGGAAGAATTAATCCAGTGTAATATTGGATTTTGTTCGGATTTTTTTTAATCAAATTTTTGTTCGACAAAATATTAATATAATGTTCGAACTCTGAATTAGAGTTGGGAAAATCCAGTCTCTCCTCTGGAAATGGAATCACGGTTACACCGAATCATTATGTTCTATTGGAATTGCTGTATATATAAATGAAGGTGTTTGTTTGTTCGCTATACACTCTTAGACCGTTCGATCAATTGTTACGAAACTCGGCGATTACGTTCAAATACGTCTAACTTTGATCATGTCGTATTTACCACCCCAAAATATATGTTGCATTTCAATAAGTCAATTAATTATTATTTATATTCGATTTTCTGAGTTACACGTAGCGCCATCTATTGGCAAATAAGTTAACAAAATAAACTAAATATAATTTTACAAAAAAAGATATAATTTTAAAAAATTTATATTATATTCACTTAATTATGACAATGATATAGCGCGAAACATACGCTCTATACTGAGACAGCCCACCAGTGGCCAAGCGGTCTTCGTACCTTGAACACTGGGAGTTTGGTAGTGGGTTCACGCCTCGCCCGGACGGGCTGGCCACGTGCAATTTCTTAGGTTTTCTTCGCGTTAGTAACACCTAAATAGGGTCCAGTTTTCCATAAAAGTCTTCCCGGAATGCACCCTCCCTCGGCAGATCGCTTGCATGTTGCGTTTCCGTAACCAAATAAACCAAACTAATTCTAACGAGATATTATTTATTGTGACATCGTCACAAAGTCGGGCTGCCACTTTTTGTCACAATGTTTTCAATTCTTATAGCAGTTTCTTGCCCCTGTACATTATATTTTTCCTGTTAGCAATAGAGTCGTGTCGGTCATTTATCTAACCCCATTCGGGGGGAAATTTTGAGTCGAAGTAACGTTACTTCCGTTCTAAACCGGAAGTTCGTATGTACTTAATCCGGGCCTCCTGTCCTTGGCTTTTCACATTTGGTCTCGACTTTTATCTGTCTAACTCCTTTTTCTATATTAAGGAAGGACAGAAAGACAGGCGGATACAATGAGAATTTATTGGTCTACAATTTTTAAAAAACTCTTTAAATTGTGTACAGCAGAGGAATAAAGAATTTTTAAAATACAGTATGTTAGATACTTGGTGTGATAAACCCTTACGTAAGATATCTTTTGTAATTATGAATCAAATACAATAATGTAATATAATAGAAGTGGTAGAAGTACGAAATAATCTAATAGTGTTAATCATTGGTGTGGTAGTTTATTGCCAGGGCAACGCCGGGCTCATCTGCTGGTAAATCCATATATAAATGAGGATGTTTGTTTGTTTGTTTCCTATTCACGCCTAGGCCGTTCGACTAATTGCTACGAAACTCGGCAGTTACGTTCAAATATTTCTAACTGAGATCCTGTCGCACATCTCATCCGAAATTATCGATTTCGTTTCTATATATCGATTAATTTCTGTCTACATTCGATCGCTGGCTTTGCATTTAGCGCCATCTATTGAAAAAAAATTTAACAAAATAATTAACTAAATATAATTCTTACAAAAAAGTTATAATTTTCAAAATATATATTATTTTTATTTAATTACTGCAATAAGGATATAATGCAAAATAGACACGCTATCACGCGCCATTAAGCCATTAGCATTTTAAATTTACTTTAGTTTTTTTTATTTAAATGAAAGAAAATTTATTTATTAATTTTTTAAAATGTTTTTATATTTTATTATAATTCATTTATTTTATATACAAAATGCATCAATTTAATTTATTTTAAATATTTAGTGTTCTTTGTAGTATTTGTGCTTAGTAGTTAAATTATTTTGACCCAATTGAATTTAAATATTTTAAAATCATTCCTTTATTATCCCTGCTCTAAATAAGTACTCTATTTTTCTGAATGAGCCAGACTAATTGATCAGAGTACATATATTTCTTTTCTGAACAAGGGGCTGAAGTAGCCAGATTGCACAGTTGTTAGTTGGACTAACTCTTCTGAAAGGGTGAAATTGGAGTGAAAATGCTGTCGAATATATATGTAGATGTACAATTTTATCGCCCTTTCTCCTCGTATTAAATATTTGTTAAAAATTAATTTTTTATACAAATAAATATTAATGTAACCTAACTATTAAAAATACTAACTACGAGAGCGGTATTTTTTCAAGTTCCGATGGTCCATAAGACAAAGACAAGTGTAAATAACAAAATGAATTTATTACCAAAAGTTAGGTACAAATATGTTTACTTTTCGACATAATCACCGTGAAGATTGAGGTATTTGTCATATCTGTGAACGAGCTTTTCCATCCCCTTGTCGTAGAATGTTGCTGCCAGTGAATTGAGATGGCCTTAATAACGTTGTTTTGAAGATCGTCATTTGTTCATTAGTCTCAAACTTCTGCCCTGCTAGCCACATTTTCAGTTCAGGAAAAAGGTGGAAGTTTTCACACGTTAAAAAGTTATAAGCTGCTGAGTGGAAGTCTTCACCACCTTTAAACACCCAGCGTATAGCCCTGATTTAGCGCCGAGCGACTTCCATCTCTTTCCTGAACGGGAAAAATTGCTAAGAGGATAGAAGTTCGAGACTAATGAGATGGGCCCTAACGTTTTTTTGAAGAGCGTCAAGTCATTGCGGCAACATTCTATGACAAGGGGATGGAAAATCTCGTTCACAGATATGACAAATGCGTCAATCTTCACGGTGATTATGTCGAAAAGTAAACATGTTTGTACCCAACTTTTGGTAATAAATTCATTTTTATTATTTACACTTGTCTTTTTTTTTAACCGATTCCGCATCACTGTTAGAAATAGAGTCGCGCCGGTTATGTACAGTACAGTACCTAACTCAGGAAGAAAATTTTTGAGTTGAAGTAACGTCATGTGAGGTACAAATCGGAAGTTCGTATATAGTTAATCTGGTCCTCTTTCTCTTACGATTTCCATATCTGGTCTGCACTTTCATCTAACTGTGTTCTCGAGATTCAGGAAGCACAGAGACGGACGGACTGCAGTGGAAATTTATAGGTATACAATTCTTTCAAATTGCAGTCCAATAAGTACCCTCCAGTAACCGATTGGATAAAAACACCGAACACCGGTAGTCGGTCGTGAGTTCGTGCATGGCCAACAGACTGGCCACGTGGAGTTTCCTGGGTTTTCTTCGCGTTGGTAACACCTAAATAGGTTCTAGCTTCCCACAAGTCTTCCCGGAATGAACCCCCTTCGGCAGATCGCTCACAAGTCGAATTACCATAACCAAATAAACCAAACTAATTCTAACCAGCGATTATTTATTGTGACATCGTCACAATGCTGGGCTACAATTTTTCCTCATAATGTTCTCAATTCTTTTAGTGGTGGTCTTACTCCTGTAGAGGAGNTTGTTTATTTATAGAAATGAGTATATAAATATTAATGTAACCTAACTATTAAAAATACTAACTACGAGAGCGGTATTTTTTCAAGTTCCGATGGTCCATAAGACAAAGACAAGTGTAAATAACAAAATGAATTTATTACCAAAAGTTAGGTACAAATATGTTTACTTTTCGACATAATCACCGTGAAGATTGAGGTATTTGTCATATCTGTGAACGAGCTTTTCCATCCCCTTGTCGTAGAATGTTGCTGCCAGTGAATTGAGATGGCCTTAATAACGTTGTTTTGAAGATCGTCATTTGTTCATTAGTCTCAAACTTCTGCCCTGCTAGCCACATTTTCAGTTCAGGAAAAAGGTGGAAGTTTTCACATGTTAAAAAGTTATAAGCTGCTGAGTGGAAGTCTTCACCACCTTTAAACACCCAGCGTATAGCCCTGATTTAGCGCCGAGCGACTTCCATCTCTTTCCTGAACGGGAAAAATTGCTAAGAGGATAGAAGTTCGAGACTAATGAGATGGGCCCTAACGTTTTTTTGAAGAGCGTCAAGTCATTGCGGCAACATTCTATGACAAGGGGATGGAAAATCTCGTTCACAGATATGACAAATGCGTCAATCTTCACGGTGATTATGTCGAAAAGTAAACATGTTTGTACCCAACTTTTGGTAATAAATTCATTTTTATTATTTACACTTGTCTTTTTTTTTAACCGATTCCGCATCACTGTTAGAAATAGAGTCGCGCCGGTTATGTACAGTACAGTACCTAACTCAGGAAGAAAATTTTTGAGTTGAAGTAACGTCATGTGAGGTACAAATCGGAAGTTCGTATATAGTTAATCTGGTCCTCTTTCTCTTACGATTTCCATATCTGGTCTGCACTTTCATCTAACTGTGTTCTCGAGATTCAGGAAGCACAGAGACGGACGGACTGCAGTGGAAATTTATAGGTATACAATTCTTTCAAATTGCAGTCCAATAAGTACCCTCCAGTAACCGATTGGATAAAAACACCGAACACCGGTAGTCGGTCGTGAGTTCGTGCATGGCCAACAGACTGGCCACGTGGAGTTTCCTGGGTTTTCTTCGCGTTGGTAACACCTAAATAGGTTCTAGCTTCCCACAAGTCTTCCCGGAATGAACCCCCTTCGGCAGATCGCTCACAAGTCGAATTACCATAACCAAATAAACCAAACTAATTCTAACCAGCGATTATTTATTGTGACATCGTCACAATGCTGGGCTACAATTTTTCCTCATAATGTTCTCAATTCTTTTAGTGGTGGTCTTACTCCTGTAGAGGAGAAGGTGGTATTATGGAACCCCAATTACATTTTAGTGAATTGTAAACAAGGTATCATAACTACACCCACATTTTTTGTGCAAAAAGTACTNATATATATATATAGACCTATAACAGCATCCAGTAGAAATGAGAATGTGTGTATCGGCTTATCTCGAAACTCCAATCGACGTTGTCTATAGCCTATATCGAGGTCACGCTTAAGGAACTATTTTAAATAAAGATCTCGAAGATAGTTTTTTGATCCCGTCAAAAAATTTTTTAGAAACGTCTTTTTGATTTATAATTCTTTTTATTCTTTCTTTATAGAAATTTATAAGGAAATATTGTTAGGCAAGCGCCAATAGAAAAATATAAACAAATGACAATAAGACGGTAGAACCCATAGGATTTATTGGTAATTGTATTGCCTGCACTTTTATGATCTTTCCTATCTTTCAATGTTGTTGTGATAACGAATACTTTATTTTCTTATCAGATATTCACTGATAGACGTTGTTGGTCTCTAAATCATTTAAACTGGCGATTGATTTTGAACGTGTATTATCGATTTGTTTAAGAATAACCGATAATCGAAAGCGATAATGCGAACATTTGTTACTTTTTAAGTAAAGAATAAAATGCATTTTTTTTTTCTTAGAATATTTTAAATCGAAATCAATCTAAATCCAACTAACGTCGGTGTTATAATTTTATCCCGAATATTCAATTTACAATGCATGTACAGTACTGTACGTCCAATTCCGAAAAGAATTTTAGTTTAGTACTTGAGGAGTAAAACAAGTAAAATTGTAAAGATAAAACGTGATAAAATATAGAAAACATTGGCAAATAAAAAGAAGTAAAACATAAAAAAAAACTTTAAAATAATTGATTGTTTTATTTTAAAGTTTAGATACCAACCGTAAAAGATCAGCCTTAGAAAATCAGTTTATTTTTCCAAAAGGCTGATCTTGTGCCCAGTGTAATATAAGTCTAGGAGTAAAGAGGCCAACATAGTGCTCACAAGTATATACCAAGGCTAGACAAGAAGCGTATTATGAGATTAAATGGTTTGGAATTTCTTTCTGTTGAAAATTCAGAAACTAGGAAAGAGAAATATTCTTTTGCAATGGATGTATTCGCTACAATTAGGCTCGAAATAAGATTTATGTGGCCTTTTTTTTTAAATGAACGAATTACTTATCACTTTATAACTTTATGTGTATTAAGCCGTGTGGCGAAAAATTATAGAAAGCCAGTTGTCCACTTTTATGTAGTTACGCCACTGTTTACGAAAACCGTATCTATGTAATGCTGTGTCTGCTAGTTCTTTATATTGTACATCTAGTATATTCTTTATGTTAAATTTAAAAATTGGGAAACCGATTTTTCCTCGCCGTCCTTAATCTATGATCATTCGCTTAATTGTTTTTTTTTTTTTTGGACGGTATAAAAAAAAAAACAGGTAAACATTGTAGGCTTATTTGAAGTAATATTTCGCGACAGTGAACGAAAGGAATTGCATTTCTTTCAATGAGAAGCTTTACAGTGATTAAACTGTATTACATTCGCGTACTGTACATCTCGAATTTCCAGTTATCTACGGATAATGTTCGAAAATTTTCGCTCCACTGCGTAAGTATTTCTGTTTAGTTTTCACACGAAAATAAAAACACGGTGACACGCTTCTAACGTTCTGTCTAAAGCAGTTTAAAACACGCAAGTATGCGGCCGCAGACCGTGAGTGTTAAAAGCCCGTCGTAAAGATAAAAATAAACGATTGTCGTAGAGATCAATATAAATTTTCAGTAATCGGACACTCGATTGACATAGGGCCTATAGCGGGCGACCAGCATACAACTATTAATCGACCCGTAGACTTTACGTGCCGAATTTTAATCTCGAATATCTCAGCTCGTAGATAGATCGAACATCAAAAAATTTCGACTTCGTCACGACATCGGCCTTGTCAAGTGTACATATTTTCAAAAAAATCACGTTCAATGGTCGAGCGGTAGCTTTAAACTTCGATCACAGACAAAGCACTTTCTGACTTATGAAGAGCTTCTCTCAATAAAATCCATAAATTATTAATTAATGCTTTTAGTCTTTTATCAATATTAGTCTATTATGACTATTGTCTGATTTAACTTTCGGATAAAATCAGATAGATTGAATCACTCTCTTGATTAAAAGAATAAACTTTTATTTGCGCCTGTATTTTCTTGTGTTTCGGACCTTCTCGTCCCTCGTCGCAGGTGTTTTATCTGTTATATTTCTAAAATACAAAGATATAAAAAAACATAAATGATAAAACACCTATCAATGAGTGACGAAGAGGTCCGAAACATAAGAAAATATATACAGGTGCAAATAAAAGTTTATTCTTTAATTCGTTCTGAATGATTTCATCCACGAGTTAAATCAGTATAAGTCCTTTTAATTGATTTTGGTCACAATACATTAATATTGATAAAATATCTATAATATTTATTTACACGACAGGTGTGAGAGAAAAGTCTTATTAACTACCAATTAGTATTATTTACGTTTTTTTTTTCGGAAAATTCCGTTTCGTCTGTCTTTGCTAGGAATTTTGCCTTGTTATTTCTACGTAATTCGTAAAAAAAGGTTACATTTCTGTTTAAAAAAATACGAAAATTTTTGGTATTTTTCTAGGAGTTATAAAGAATTATTTGCAATTCGAATTTTCGTATTAGTTACATTTTATGTCGTTTCGAGTTTTAGTTTAGTCTTTGTGTAGTGCGATTGAGGTGTTACTCGATTCTGATTATAAGTTCGGAGGAAAGAAAAACATAGAGTTAAGTGTTCGAATTGTCGCTGAGATAAAACTGCCCATTACATCCACGGGATGAGGTCTGTGTCTTTTTATTATTATTACTTTACAACTTAACGTAGTGCGCGTAGACGTGTATTTTGATAAATTTAGAAAAATGTGATAAAATTGTATTTGACTTTTATGGCGAATGGTCACATGTAGAGGTATGGTCCCTTTCACTCTTATTGGTATGTTCTACAACTCTGATAAAGTCCCAATTTAGAGCTTAAATTTTGCCTACTGATGTGTGTGTTTGTGGAGTGATACGAGTTTATCCACTTTAAACACTAATAACTCCTGTCCTTTTTGTCGAAAATTTCTGAAATTTTACAGACAAGTTTATGTATTAGGGAGATTGATACTAGAAAATTTTGTTGGTTAAAGGTCGAGGGGTTAGGGAGATAGGCGGGGAAATTGTGTCGTATCTCGAGTGGTGGTGGACTTAATGAAGATCAATTTTTTAAAAATAAAATTTATCTCTATTTCTTAAAATTAAGCTTTTCGCCGTTTTATAATTAGTAATATAAAAAGTTTTTAAATAAAATCTCTTCATAGATGGCGCAATCACAATTTTTAACCATTACCGGAAAAGTTACTCAACTCGTTGCGGATTTCTTTTTATCGTGCTCTAAGTTCCTATTTATTATTTTTATTCGTTTTATTTAATGAAAATTGCTTTGTTCTTGACAATATTCGTCCATCAATTGATGCGTTATTAATCGACTATTATTTTATGTAAGAACAAACCTAGACAATAGCAAAATTATTGGTAGTGTGTGTCGCTGGATGTGTCTAAAGCTTGCGATTCGATAGACCATGTCATTTTACTTTCAAAACTGCGTTGTTCGGGTATACCTGATTTTCTTTTACAATGGTTCAATACTTGAATGTAATAAAAACAAGGTGTTCCAGGAGAATTTATAATGGATCCAATATTATACATTATTGCAAATAATGTGTAATATTTATTCCTGATGTAGCCCAAATTTGTCTCTGCTGTTTGCACTGACAAGGTTTGTCGACCTCTTCTTCCATTTTCTTCCTTTCCTCCAGGGATGTAGAAATGCTTGATATATATAGTTATTTCATGTAAATATTCTAACTTCTGTTTGGACTGATGAGGGACTATGAGTCCGAAATGTATTTCCAATACTAATAAAGTGTATATTTTTGAACTTGATCTCTCATTCCGTTTCATCACTTAACCTCCAAGTCTGTGCAATCAGCCAAATTTGGGTACACCAGGAAGAATTAATCCAGTGTAATATTGGATTTTGTTCGGATTTTTTTTAATCAAATTTTTGTTCGACAAAATATTAATATAATGTTCGAACTCTGAATTAGAGTTGGGAAAATCCAGTCTCTCCTCTGGAAATGGAATCACGGTTACACCGAATCATTATGTTCTATTGGAATTGCTGTATATATAAATGAAGGTGTTTGTTTGTTCGCTATACACTCTTAGACCGTTCGATCAATTGTTACGAAACTCGGCGATTACGTTCAAATACGTCTAACTTTGATCATGTCGTATTTACCACCCCAAAATATATGTTGCATTTCAATAAGTCAATTAATTATTATTTATATTCGATTTTCTGAGTTACACGTAGCGCCATCTATTGGCAAATAAGTTAACAAAATAAACTAAATATAATTTTACAAAAAAAGATATAATTTTAAAAAATTTATATTATATTCACTTAATTATGACAATGATATAGCGCGAAACATACGCTCTATATCATTACTGAGACAGCCCACCAGTGGCCAAGCGGTCTTCGTACCTTGAACACTGGGAGTTTGGTAGTGGGTTCACGCCTCGCCCGGACGGGCTGGCCACGTGCAATTTCTTAGGTTTTCTTCGCGTTAGTAACACCTAAATAGGGTCCAGTTTTCCATAAAAGTCTTCCCGGAATGCACCCTCCCTCGGCAGATCGCTTGCATGTTGCGTTTCCGTAACCAAATAAACCAAACTAATTCTAACGAGATATTATTTATTGTGACATCGTCACAAAGTCGGGCTGCCACTTTTTGTCACAATGTTTTCAATTCTTATAGCAGTTTCTTGCCCCTGTACATTATATTTTTCCTGTTAGCAATAGAGTCGTGTCGGTCATTTATCTAACCCCATTCGGGGGGAAATTTTGAGTCGAAGTAACGTTACTTCCGTTCTAAACCGGAAGTTCGTATGTACTTAATCCGGGCCTCCTGTCCTTGGCTTTTCACATTTGGTCTCGACTTTTATCTGTCTAACTCCTTTTTCTATATTAAGGAAGGACAGAAAGACAGGCGGATACAATGAGAATTTATTGGTCTACAATTTTTAAAAAACTCTTTAAATTGTGTACAGCAGAGGAATAAAGAATTTTTAAAATACAGTATGTTAGATACTTGGTGTGATAAACCCTTACGTAAGATATCTTTTGTAATTATGAATCAAATACAATAATGTAATATAATAGAAGTGGTAGAAGTACGAAATAATCTAATAGTGTTAATCATTGGTGTGGTAGTTTATTGCCAGGGCAACGCCGGGCTCATCTGCTGGTAAATCCATATATAAATGAGGATGTTTGTTTGTTTGTTTCCTATTCACGCCTAGGCCGTTCGACTAATTGCTACGAAACTCGGCAGTTACGTTCAAATATTTCTAACTGAGATCCTGTCGCACATCTCATCCGAAATTATCGATTTCGTTTCTATATATCGATTAATTTCTGTCTACATTCGATCGCTGGCTTTGCATTTAGCGCCATCTATTGAAAAAAATTTAACAAAATAATTAACTAAATATAATTCTTACAAAAAAGTTATAATTTTCAAAATATATATTATTTTTATTTAATTACTGCAATAAGGATATAATGCAAAATAGACACGCTATCACGCGCCATTAAGCCATTAGCATTTTAAATTTACTTTAGTTTTTTTTATTTAAATGAAAGAAAATTTATTTATTAATTTTTTAAAATGTTTTTATATTTTATTATAATTCATTTATTTTATATACAAAATGCATCAATTTAATTTATTTTAAATATTTAGTGTTCTTTGTAGTATTTGTGCTTAGTAGTTAAATTATTTTGACCCAATTGAATTTAAATATTTTAAAATCATTCCTTTATTATCCCTGCTCTAAATAAGTACTCTATTTTTCTGAATGAGCCAGACTAATTGATCAGAGTACATATATTTCTTTTCTGAACAAGGGGCTGAAGTAGCCAGATTGCACAGTTGTTAGTTGGACTAACTCTTCTGAAAGGGTGAAATTGGAGTGAAAATGCTGTCGAATATATATGTAGATGTACAATTTTATCGCCCTTTCTCCTCGTATTAAATATTTGTTAAAAATTAATTTTTTATACAAATAAATATTAATGTAACCTAACTATTAAAAATACTAACTACGAGAGCGGTATTTTTTCAAGTTCCGATGGTCCATAAGACAAAGACAAGTGTAAATAACAAAATGAATTTATTACCAAAAGTTAGGTACAAATATGTTTACTTTTCGACATAATCACCGTGAAGATTGAGGTATTTGTCATATCTGTGAACGAGCTTTTCCATCCCCTTGTCGTAGAATGTTGCTGCCAGTGAATTGAGATGGCCTTAATAACGTTGTTTTGAAGATCGTCATTTGTTCATTAGTCTCAAACTTCTGCCCTGCTAGCCACATTTTCAGTTCAGGAAAAAGGTGGAAGTTTTCACACGTTAAAAAGTTATAAGCTGCTGAGTGGAAGTCTTCACCACCTTTAAACACCCAGCGTATAGCCCTGATTTAGCGCCGAGCGACTTCCATCTCTTTCCTGAACGGGAAAAATTGCTAAGAGGATAGAAGTTCGAGACTAATGAGATGGGCCCTAACGTTTTTTTGAAGAGCGTCAAGTCATTGCGGCAACATTCTATGACAAGGGGATGGAAAATCTCGTTCACAGATATGACAAATGCGTCAATCTTCACGGTGATTATGTCGAAAAGTAAACATGTTTGTACCCAACTTTTGGTAATAAATTCATTTTTATTATTTACACTTGTCTTTTTTTTTAACCGATTCCGCATCACTGTTAGAAATAGAGTCGCGCCGGTTATGTACAGTACAGTACCTAACTCAGGAAGAAAATTTTTGAGTTGAAGTAACGTCATGTGAGGTACAAATCGGAAGTTCGTATATAGTTAATCTGGTCCTCTTTCTCTTACGATTTCCATATCTGGTCTGCACTTTCATCTAACTGTGTTCTCGAGATTCAGGAAGCACAGAGACGGACGGACTGCAGTGGAAATTTATAGGTATACAATTCTTTCAAATTGCAGTCCAATAAGTACCCTCCAGTAACCGATTGGATAAAAACACCGAACACCGGTAGTCGGTCGTGAGTTCGTGCATGGCCAACAGACTGGCCACGTGGAGTTTCCTGGGTTTTCTTCGCGTTGGTAACACCTAAATAGGTTCTAGCTTCCCACAAGTCTTCCCGGAATGAACCCCCTTCGGCAGATCGCTCACAAGTCGAATTACCATAACCAAATAAACCAAACTAATTCTAACCAGCGATTATTTATTGTGACATCGTCACAATGCTGGGCTACAATTTTTCCTCATAATGTTCTCAATTCTTTTAGTGGTGGTCTTACTCCTGTAGAGGAGAAGGTGGTATTATGGAACCCCAATTACATTTTAGTGAATTGTAAACAAGGTATCATAACTACACCCACATTTTTTGTGCGAAAAGTACTGGTAACTAGTAAACTAAATGTTCCTAATTGGATTTTTCGCTAGTGTAATTATAAGTATGGTTTTTGAAGGCTTTTGTACAAAAAGTCCGAAAGTAGGCTTAGAGAAAATCGGGTGGTAATATGGAACCTTACTGTATATTTTCAAAAAAATGCTTTAATGTAGCCAAAAACAAATAGGAAAGGACAAAAAATGTTAAATAATTACAAAATTATTTACTCCAATGTATTTTATCGCAAAAATGCTTTTATAATAGAAAAATATGACCTCCATCAACAATATATATTCCAGCAGCTCTTTTTCGATATTTTCAGACTTTCTACCTAGTGTCTTTTTCCCAAATTGCTCCGGACGAATGTCTGATTGCAAAGAGAGAGTTCGGAGGAGTTGAGTTCCATATTACTGTAAAAGCACCAAAGGGGTCCGTATTTCACGCATCGCCATCTCGAATTAACTTATGTCTGTCGAGACCAAAATTTAAAAAACGTGAACATCACACAGATTAATATGTACCCCTAAGTCTCTGGAACGGAATACATGCACCAGTGAACCTACAACTACACGATTTATATTTTAAAAATAATTAAATTCACTTAGCATTCAAAACTTGTGAATTTTGAAAAAAACAAATTTGCTGATTAAATACGGACAACCGTTTAACTGAAGTAAAACGGGTTTTCCCCTGCTATGGATGTCTGCCTAGTTCAGTTCAGCCACATTCCGCTACAGTTCGCCTTTATTACCAGTTCGAAATGGGGTGGTTCCATAATACCCGCAGTGTTCCATAATACCACCTTTTCCTCTACGTCATACTTTTCTTATTAGCAATAGAGTCGTGTCGGTCATCTATCTAACTCTGTTCGGGGGGGGGGGAATTTGAATCGAAGTAACGTTACTCCCGTTCTAAACCGGAAGTTCGCGTATAGTTAATCTGGGCCTCCTGCCCTATGCTTTCCACATCTGGTCTCGATTTTCGTCTATCTAATTTCTTTCTCGAGATTAAACACCCAGGTACCATACTACAAACATACTCCACAGGCAGTATTAGAAAATGACACTATGCAGAGCCATAATCACAGTTGAAACAATTTGTCACACTAGACCTGACATCATCACTTTCTTTGATAAATGCAGTAAGGTTACTTATATAATAAATATTTCTGTTCCAAGCATTAAAAATGCACACGCTGAAAAAATCAACAAATACACTCCACTCGCCCAATAAATAAGGCAGCGGGATAGATTATTTATTGTGCCTGTTGTCCTCTCTTCTACTGGTGTTACGCCACGTACACTATAGAAGGCTAGAAACATTAAACCTTAATAAAAGTAGACACATGGCACTACAGAAAGTTGCAATACTGAACACACGTTACATTGTTAGGAAGTTTCTAGATGTTGACACATATACCAATAACACAGAAGCTTAGTGTAACACTTATTTGAGTAATTAAGCTACCCTAAAAATTAAGCTTTTTGCCATTTTTAGAGTAATTAAAAATATAATAATTTTTTATAACAAAATCTGATAACAGATGGCGCCACACACACTTTCGCTTAACAATATGTTTTTTTTTTTAATAACAAAAACTCATAACAGCCGGGAAAGTTACGCAACTCTCGTTGTTACATTTTATTTCATTTACATTTTCATTATAATTGATGTTTCGGTTTTCAAATAGGATATAATGGCCAATTTCTAATTATAACGAAATTTAAGCGGCTTCGTATACAGCGTTCAAGCGGCTTCGTCAACAGATCGGCTAATTGATTCTTTCCATCGATGCGCTCCAATTTGAGTTCACCATTTAAAAATCTTTCACGTACATAAAAGTGTCGAATCTCGACATGTTTGGACCGTTGATGAAATTCCGGATACTTTGCTAGCTTTATGGCACTTGCGTTATCAATATATAGCGTTGGAGGATCCTCTGGCATTTCAATCAATTCAGATAATAAATAATAAACGTTGTAGCCAAATTAATTCTTTTGCTCCTTCACTTGCTGAGATAATCTCTGCTTCAGTTGTGGAAGTTGCCACTACTTTTTGTAATTGGCTAATCAATGATATAGCTCCATCCGAGAATTTCGCGATAATTCCAGTTGTTGAACGTCTTGTCTTCTTGTCACCAGCGAAATCTGAATCACTGTAGACTTTCAGTTCTTCTTCTTTATTATAAATAATGCCCCAGTTCATAGTACCTTTCAAGTACCGAAATATACGCTTTACCTGATTCCAGTTTTGAATAGTTGGTTTCTCTGAAGCTCGAACAGCTTTATTCATTGCAAAGGAGATATCTGGACGAGACGCAGTTGCAAGATACACGAGACAGTCCACTGCCTCGCGATAGGGTATATCAGATGACACTGCCTCGTCGAGATCACTTTCTTCACAGCCAACAGGGGTTGAGACTGCATTTGATTCAGGAAATTTGGAATCTTTCTAATATTCTTTTTGTGTAATTTTCTTGACTTACTGTAATTGATCCATCTTCATATTGTTTTATTTTCATCCCAAGAAAATTGTCGCGAGACCCTGTCGTCATATTAAATTCGTGTTGTAGAGATCTCAAAAAATCAGCGATTTTTTTTGTCACTGCTGACAATAAGACCATCATCTACATAAATTGCGATATAGAGTTGCCTTTTATTCTAGCTTCGATAAAAAAAAAAAAAACAAGGATCTGCAGTACTGTTTTGAAAACTTGCTTTCTTCATAAATTCGATGAATCGTTTATTCCGGCAACGTGGTGCCTGCTTCAGCCCATACAGACTTTTTTCAGGAGACATACTGGACCGGTACCATCATCAAAACCCTCTGGTTGTTTCAAATACACTTTCTCTTCAAGTATGCCATTGAGGAAAGCTGTCTTTACGTCAAACTTCCAATTGCATATTATTGCAGCTGCAACCACTAACAAGATCCGAATGGTGTCATAGCGTGCAACAGGACTAAATATTTCTTCGTAGTAAATTCCTGGTTTTTGAGCATGACCTTTTGCAACTAACCGAGCTTTGAAGCGAGTGCTTCCATCACTTTTAGTTTTCTTGCGCAGAACCCAACGATTTTTCACAACTTGTGCATCCTTCGGACGTTCGACTAACCTCCATGTATCGTTTCGTTTTAGAGATTCCATTTCCTCATGAATGGCATGCATCCATAGCTCTCTCTCGTTCGATTGCAATACAGTACTTCAAAAAATGAGTCTTTGTATTCCCCAGCAATAACTGATGTCATCATTAAAAATTCATTGCTTTCCATCCAGCATGGTTTATCTCGCTGTCTCTTGCTTCTTCAGTTTTCTTTGTCAGAAATTTCCATCCTTATCGTTAACATACCAATAGCTTTATTGTCAAACTTCGATCGAAAATTCTTGTTTACACGTACGTAGCATCCAGTGCCGAAGATTCTCAGATGATCAAGTCTTCCTACTGGTCTACCATACATAATTTATAAGGAGCTCTGTTCTGAACTGAAGATTTTCCAGTACGATTCAAAAGATATACGGTGTTGCATGCTTCTGCCCACAATCCTTTTGGTAATTTGCTTGGATTCAACATAGAACGTACTGTTTCCACAATGGTACGATTTTCGCGTTCAGCTGCACCATTTTGCTCAGGGTATAAGGTGAAGGAATCCATTGTTCTATTCCTTTGTTTGCGAGCAATTCAGCGACTCTTTTGTTGACAAACTCCGTATCTCCATCACATCTGTTTGACAACATGTCCATTTGTTCTAGCTTCATTTAAAAATTGCTCAAGCACATCACATACTTCGCTTTTCTGTTTTAAAAAGAAAATTCGTCGAAACTTGCTGAAGTCATCCTTGAAACATACGTAGTGACGTGCTCCTCCTAAAGATTCGGTGGACATTGGTCCATTCACATCTGCATGGATCAATTCACCAGCAACTGTTGGACGATTCATTCTTTACTTAAATGGTAGTCTATGCATTTTTCCCAAAGCACATCATCCATCACAGAATTCTTCTTTGCAACCTTCCACGTTGATGTTCATTTGCTTTACGTGTTATTTATTTTGATGACCAAACCTTTCATGGTACACTTGTAGAGTATCAGACGTTGTCACCAAATTCACCTGAATGTTTTTATGTGGTTTTACAAAGCATATATCGAGCATGTACAGACCATTTTTCATGTAACCAATCATGACAGTGTTCTCACCGATTTTGTCTCGAATTTTAACACTTCTGTCATCGATTACTATCCTGTAGCCGTTCGATGCTGCTGCTCTGACGGAAAACAAGTGGACACTCGCATCAGGGACATACAAAACATTTTTCATTTCAGCATTATATCAGATATTGTTTCGTCGAACTTGAATCCTTATTGTTCCTTATCCGTGTGCATACTCACATTTTGCTTTCCAAGTGAGATTACTTCAGGAACAACAAATTCTCTATATGAGGCGAAGTATTATTTGTTTGGGGTAATATGCTTAGTCGCACCACTATCACAATACCATTTATTTGCATCAATGTAGTTTCCAATCGACGCGCCCATGACATGTGAAATGAATACGACATTGGCACTTCGTTGCTTATTAGTCCCGACACCTGTCTCTTTCTGCGGACAATCTGCTGCCCAATGACCCAATTGTTTGCGTTTGTTACAAGGAAATTTTTGTTTTGCACGTTCCACTGACATTTTTGTTTTTGCAGAATTCTGCTTCTTTTTATACTCGCCAGAAGCGACAAACGCATTTGTTTCGGCTGTGCCTCGATCACGCAGTTCAATCGTGCACAGTTTTTCAATGAGTAAGTTCAAACCTTGATTTTTTTGACGGAATCGTGTCCCAAAGGTATTTGAAATTATCATAGTCTTTTCCCAATGTAGATAAAATTCGGCCGTTTAATATTCTTTCAGACAAAGTATTTTCTTCGTCTTTCGTTAATTCGTCGTTTAAATCAACAAATAACTTTTGTAATTTGGCAACGCGTGTGCTAACGTCCTCCTCCTCATCCCATTTAACCCGAAAGAAGGCTTCAGTTAACATGTTTAAACGTTGCGTACTGCTGCTCTCAAATCGCGCACGTAATTTATCCCAAATTTCTTTAGCATCGTTGCACGTCGACACGAGCTCAGCAACTGGTTTACTTAGGTACTTGCTATTAAACTTGCCTCCCTCGCGTCGTCTTTCTGCCCCTCAGCGTATGTTACCTTTTGTTCCCTCGTCGGTTCTGTTGGTACTCAATACGCACACGTTTTTCGTTAATAATAAGTTATCTTCTAATCCGTATGAACGCAACACCATAGAAGCGCGCCATTACCATTTTACCCAGTCTTCAGGCCCTTCGAGCTTATCTACATTTACCTTGTAATCCCCGCCGACAGCCATTTTCCTTCTATTCGTTCTCGTTCGCACGTATTCAACCGAGTATAACTTCAGAGGCGCACCACAATGATCTCTTTCATTTAAGACTATACTTTTCTTATTTTCACGTGGACTGGGTCCATAACCTATTACTTTTTATTGAAATAAATTACTTTACACGTAGACTTCACGAGAAAACGACATGGCTGACTTTCATGCGGTTTCTTTACATTATATATATATAAAAAAAAAAACGTTAACTCTGCTGCTACGCCACAGAGGGAGACTTGTCATATTTTTTCTTTTTATTACAACAGTTTTCATTAACAATTTTGACAATCATTGTTTTTAAATTAAAACTAAATCCTACGACCCAATTGTAGAAATATATTTAGCATTTTATTACCAAATCACATCTTTATTAGCAATAAATAAAAACAAGGAATAATGTAGGCTATATCATAACTCACAACTTCATATGTATTGTTCTTTTATCATTGTTTTCAGCGTTAAATAATTATTGGTTATCGAGGTATGTTTCTTTCCTCTTATGTAAGAAATAATTTTCTTTTCAACTTTTACTTCTTCATAAAGTGACAAATTAATTTCTGAATAAAAAAAAAAACAAAAAAGAAATGGCATCTTTAATGTAAAAACCTTGGGCTATTTATTCGATCGAAAAACGATTTATTTTTATCGTATCTAATTTATCTGTTAAGTAAATATATCGTGCCAAGGTCGGCCAATCAAACAGCTATTATTAATAATTTTTTTATAAGATTTTTTGGCAAATTTCCTTCGTTTTTATCGCCGACGAATACAATACTTTTGTAAAGAAAAATTTTACGCCCATCACAAATTGGTTTTATGATATTATGTAAAATTGAGACGGACTTAATTAAAAAAACAGTTTTCTGATCTACGTCATAAGTTAAGAAAGATAATCAATTCTTATTAAATATTTATATTATTAATCTAAAAAGAATTCGCAAAAGAATTTTTAAAATGATTCTCTATTGTAATTTTTAAAAAAAATTAAATAATACAGAACTCTTTTTACAATAGAAGGAATGAACGTTTAAAGTAGTATTAATAATAATAATAATAATAATAATAGCTTAAAGGTAAATATTAAACTATATTTTTTCAAGGTTGTTCGTGTAACTAGATTTTCGAACTCGTAATGAATAATTCAATAATTAATTTTACATTCGAAATTAATTTGTATTAAGAATTTCAATCATTAAAGCGATAATAATTTCAATCTATTTTGGGAAAGAGGTGCATAAAATCACCTGCTAATTAAATAAATATTTATTATAAGCAACCCCCTCCCCGCATTTAGTTAGAGGTACGCGCATTGGAGGATTATCGTATATTTACGAAAGACATTTAAACAATTCCCATTGTTATTAAATAATTGTTATTAAATTTTTTTCCTTTTGAAAACCGGAATTTCTCTTCAAATGAATTTAAAATATGTTCTGTATCTTCGTTATCTTTTATTTTCGTATACATAAATAAATAAGGAATATCGTATAATTCGATTTATTACCGTATTTTACGTATTTAAGTGTTTAGATATTCAATTTCTGTCGTTAATTTCCCTTAAAATTCAAAACGAAAAAAACGTTAATAGCTGTGGATTTTAATATAAGCGGAAATAATTATGTTAATAAACAAGAAATAGGTAAAATTCAAACTCTGGTAATGTATAAATTTCGTATCTATTATTATACACTCAGACAAGGAAAACGTAGTTTAGCTGCGGGCGGAATCGAACTCTTGTCCTTGACAACGTGCGTAGTGAACAATTACACACGTGTTTGAATACCGAAATTTCTTCTGATTGCATGTTTATTTTATTTAAATGGTCACTGATTTTCTACTTTAGACGACGAAGGAAAGAAAATAACTATCACTTTTACTATCGACGACAACTATTAACATCGATCTAAAACCGACAACGTATTCGATCGTTTATATGTAATTAACGCGAAATCTCTTTATAAACGACGTGTTCCGTGCATTTTTCTAAATACCCGGAAGAGAGAAAACCGGATACGTAAGAAATTCTTATGACTGTGAGCAATTCAATGCGTGTTTTACCTCCCCCTCCCCTAAAATCCGATTGGATGCCCGGACACGCACGCCACTGTCAGTCCTCCGGCTTCGTAACATCATAAACACAGAAGTCGCCAACTACAAAAGTAGAACGTTGGTAAAGTGGAACGGCGACTTCTCATGGCTTCTTTGGATAAATTAACCCCGATTGAACTACAGACTTTGCACGAGGTAAATTTTTAATATAATAATTTTTAACTTATAATGTTACGAACAATTATACCTCGATACGAATGATGTGTCTTAGGTAACTCGATCCATGAAAATAATATTTAAATATATATATTATATACCTGGAAATATATTAGAGAATGATTATTAAACTAATTTATTTCGAACGATGACCCGTAAATGTGTGAAACATATAAAAAAAAAAGGAAATTAATTATGACGGATTTGGCCTATTATATTTAAATTTGAAAGATTGTTATGTGTTTTTATTATTTGGTCGTACGTATAAACCGGTATCGAGTTATATTTACATATGTACAGGTATTTTATTAACGAAACCATTAAAGTTATTTCGCTGTCCAAACAATAAGAAGAAAAAAACCCCCCCTTTTGTTAGCCGAATCGCCATTTTCCCCATTGTAAACTGTCCAGAATACCAGAATGTTATTCGAGACGAAGAATTTATAGGATAATTTATTTCGAAACAGATTTTTAATAATAATAATTTTGTAAAATTCGAATGTTTTCGACAATTTGATATTGTTAAAACATTAATTAAACGACTCGAGTATTCACTCTCACATTTATAATATAACAATATCACGAGTTTTATATTCTATATTATTTGAATGTAAATATTCAATCTTCTCTTTACTAATTTTGGATTATCCAAAGGGGGAATGTCACACAAAACTGAAATTTTCATACCAAAAATGTTGTTAGTTCAATTTTCACGTCACACGCGCTCGCAATATACAGTACACAGTACATTAACTTTATTTCGTAATTATTCGTTTCGTCAAAATATTCGTGTCTAATTGAAAATGTCACAAACATTATATTCTTGCGGAAAAGACCAGTTTATAGATGAGAAAATTAAATTTTTAATACAATTTACGTATGTTTAAGCTATTTCGGATATTGTATTATTGCATTTTGAATGTCTGAGTGGATAGATAATACCACTAAATGTTAGTAGGGGTCGGCCACGTGGAGTTTTTCTGGTTTTCTTCACGCATCAAACATTCAAATGGGTGTCAATTCTCCGTAGAAAGTCTTTCTGGGTGGCAGATCGCCCGGTGTTGCGTTGCCGTATAGCACCGAACCCACCCATGTTACCTCGAAATTTTATTGTTGACAGCTTATATATATATATAAGCTGTCGAGGAAACAATATAATGTTTAATAAATTGTAGAATACGTAAGTAGAACAAGGAAAGTGTAGTAGCCTGTACGAGTACAATATAATTGACTGTTAATGAACTACATTTAGTACTAAACGTGATTTTTATTGCATTATTTCAAAATGCAGAATATCTTAAAAAATATAATAAAAAAATGATAAAAATAATTTTTTTTTTAATTTCCTATTACGTTTAATTTACTTCCAATAGAAAAGTAAATTTTAGGCTTATTAATTTATTACTTTCCTCAAATCGTTTTCTTTAGATATAATCCGTTGTTAATTCGTATAATTTCCTTAAACATTGGAATCCTATAACACGAGCGATAAAAGTATATTATTAGATTTTAATGACTTTTCAAATACTAATAATAAAATAAATGAAAATTAAAATGAAATTTCATTGTTATTTTACAGTTTCGTAAATCTGTCGGAGACGTTCTACAAAGCAAACACGACGACGCATTTTTGCTTCGATGGCTTCGAGGTTTGTATTGTTTTATTCGTTGTTAAATTATTTTAACTGGCGAAATAAATTCTAATTGGTTCAAAAGACTGCTATACAGTCGACCCCCTATAACACTGTTGATTATTCCGTTTTATATGAATTCCATGTTGTACGAGTCACTTAGATTTTACAAATACGTGAGACGTTTACAGCCAGGTACACGTATTTGTAAAATCTAAGTGACTCGTGCAACATGGAATTCATATAAAACGGAATTATCAACAGTGTTATAGGGGGATCAACTGGTAATCGAAATTATATCTCCTGGGAATAATTTTTTCCCATTCTTCAATGGGACACGAAGTTTTAAGGTTTGAACAGATGTCTTTTTCTTCATTTATTTTACTTCGTAATTCTATATATTAATAAAAGTTTGTGTGTGTTTTTTTTAATACTTGTCATTAAAAAAATATTTATTTTCCGGTCGAAATTCTAAATTACGAACTTTTGTCGTTAATTTTTATTGTTCGGTGTTTGACGACGGAAGAATCAACATTTGCATCCGTCGGTAACTGACGAAAGAAATAACAATAGAATAATAAAAATGGGAAGAGCAGGCTTCGTTTACATAAACGGAGAACAGCCTTTACTTCCGGTTTTATTATACGAGAGAGTTTCGTTTAAATAATTATTTTAGAAATTGTAAAAAGGGCTTAAATTGTAAGACAAAAGTTGATCACACAGCGACGGGCTTTGTTAAGGGAGGACACACGGGGTTAACATTTAATCACTCGCGTAATATTTTAATGGCAAAATACTCAATTATTGGCTCAAACTGAAAGTTCTTTCCAGAAACACTCGATCACTATTATGTCTAAATACTCATTTTTATCGATTATCGCTATCTCATAGATCTTTCTTTTTGTTATCGTTCCATCGATTACATGTCTCCAAGGTCTATAAACATAAGGTCGGGACACCAATGTTCCCTATGGAGCCGCCATTTTGGATCCTCAGTTCCAAGGTCGCGGTATAGATTTCATGCTATCTAAGTGCTGTAAACTGCACGTTCCTTCGAGTTCGAACCAAAGAATTCCTTTTATAATTTCAAATAAAGTATTTTTTCATTTAGGGGTTACTCTGACCCATAATTAAAGGCTTTAACAAAGTAGGATTCAAAATAAAAAGCTATGTCAATGGTTCGTATAATAAAGTACGAGGATAAATTTATTTAGTTTTGAAATGCAAAATTAGAGAAGTTTAGTTGAGGGGTATATCGTCTTAATGTCCAATACCGTCATATATCTTCCTCTTTTGATTTTTCATATTCGTTTTCTGGAGCAATTCTAGAGGTTTTATGCTGTATTCGTGTAGTGGCATGTGTGCATTAATAAAGCCTTCGAGTAAACGTTCTAGGATTATCGTACGTGAATAGCATTTATCAACCACTGGTCTTGTACTTCTTTCTGGTTTATGTGTCTTGACGAACTCGAACAGTCGGAGTTCGCCAAGACACATAAACCGACCACTACTTTCTTCATTCCGAATTCTTTTGCAAGGATTGTGCTAGAAACACGCTGTATGTAAACGTTCCAAAGCACGTGGGTGGGCTGTCTTGTATTGCTTTTCTTTTATGTACTGTATCTTATTAAGACCGCGTTATATGTGGATCTTTTTATTAACACCATGTCCTTCGATTGTTGGCTCTTGTAAGCACTATATTATTTTCATTCATCCATTTTCTGCTTTTTCTTATATCTTTCCATATTGGGTTGCGCCTTGTTCTTGTGTAGTCGTTATTTTAAATGCTGTTTTCCATCTAAATCGTCAAAAAATCCGCCGACTCCGACCCCCTTTTACTTACCAACTTGTTATGTATATGAAACGGAGTCGGAGTCGGATGGTAAGGAAGAGTCGGAGTTGCAGTCGGTAGATTTTTACGCGACTCCACAGCCGTGATATTAACTTAATACAGTAAAACCTGTCTATGGCGACCACCCCCGGTTCCTTCAAAAAGTGGTCTTTTAGACAGGTTGTGCTGTAATACCGTATTTCCGTGCGCACTTTTTAGCCATTTCTACTAAGCAAAACTCCAGGCGAGCAAAAATAAGCGAATTTTTTCAACGATAGGGCTATAGTGGTATTGTATTTTATTCTTATCGGATAACCCGATTTACAGGAGTCGTCAAGATATTATAAGACAGATTTAATACCAATATCTTAAAGATTAATACAATACTCTCATTTTCTCGATTATAATGCACACTTTCTTTTTTCCGATTTAATTAATTCGACTCGGTTCTTTTCGTTCGCTTCTCAGTTACGTGTATTTACGTCATCAATATAAAACCGCGTCCTATCTCTCCATCACTTTGCTTTTCGTTAGTTCAATCTTATTTTAACTTTAAAAACACAGTATTTTTTAAATATTTAATATTTTCTTAATTAAGTACAATAAGAAAAATTATTAATTAATAATAAATATTATTTTTTCTCATGATACGATTTCATTACAATCGCGGAATCGAAAAAGGAAGTAAAACTGATTTTTGCATTAATGCATTTATAGTTTTTTGAATATTTTGCCTGCGAAAATTACTTGGAAATTATTTTTCTAAAAATATCGCGGAAATAAGGTAGGTTGATACAGAAACTATTTATCGCGCGTGTACTGTATATGAGCTTCAAAATAAATAAATAAAAATCTACCTGCCTTCTCAGCAATGCTATCTATTTATAATAATAAATCACACACACCTGATTTTTATTTGCCGAGTTATTTTGTTTATTCTAACGTTTTCTTACGTTGGAATAAACAAAATAACTCGGCAAATACAAATCAGGTGTGTGTGATTTATTATTATAAATAAATAAAAATGGATTTTATCAAACGTTGAGATCGGCCGATTAATTAATTGTATCGTGTACAATATTTTACACCCCCCAAGGAAAATACTGTAGGTCTAGGGTAAAATAAATTTTGTTTTCCCACAGTTAAACTTCGCCGCTAATTGCTGTTGTGATAACTAATACGATCTTCTAACGACAGCACTTTGCATTTCGGACATTTTCCAACAAACTGAAATGAATTTCCTTTGTTGCTAGATTAATTTATTAACACCTGCACCTAATTTCGAGGGTGGGAGAAGTGCCCGGGATGGGTTCGAACGAGAGTTTAGACTAATTCATTATTGGTGCGTTTACTTTTTGCTAGCTTCCAAGCTTGTCGAGCTGATACCTAGCTCAGCCTGACGTCATACACGCTCGTAAAAGTATACACAGTAATGGACGCCGCCATCTGTGAACAAACTCCAAGCTCGTTGTAAATTCTCCGAGCACGCCAGGAATGCTAGCAATGACGTCACGAGTGCGAAAAGTAAATGCCGTGCTCATTGGTAGCTAACAAAAAGTACACAGGCTGAGCGCGCTAGGGGCGAGATCGGAGCTAAGTAAACGCACCCTATATTAGGAGATGGAAACGTTGTTGAGATGGGTTCTTACAATAGTTTAGACCAGATACATTCGCAAAAGTGGTCGCTTATTACAGGTGTTGTATGTTGTTTCGGACCAAAAATCGATGCCCGCGGTCGAGTTACACGGATGGTCGTTTAATACAGGTAACTTATACGAAGACTCTATGAATAAACTACTCCGTGCCAGAAATTTTTGCCCATTTTGACAAGTGCCCGTCGAATGCGGGTGGTCGCCTAAGCAGTTTTCACTGTATTTCATTTTCTCCAGAGAAGCCGGGTATTTCAGCTAGTTACATAAACTACTAGGCTATATTATAATTGTATAAAAAAAAGTATACAATATGACAATAAATTCATAAAAATTACAAACTCTTGTTATAATTTTAATAAAATCATTAAAAGGAAAAGCAAAATGTAATTATTTCTAAAATTTATTTTCAGCTAGAGATTTTAGACTGAAAGATGCAGAAGACATGTTAAGAAAGGTTTGTTATATTTTATATTTTTGTTTAATCGTTATTAACATTTACAATTTTTATTTTTTTAACTCATCATTACCCTCAAAATTAAGCTTCTTGTCATTCGATAATAATTAAAAATATAAAAAGTTATAAGTAAAGGTTTCTTCTTCCAATAGACTAGTGGTATTTATCATGTCTTTCTTCATTATTCTCAATTAACAGAGACAAGATTAAAACAGTTCACTTTATTTCGCCTATTTAACAGTGCATTTCGGATTGGTAATTTTCCAATCCCTCTTCGAGCTTCACTGTCTACAAACTACATTTAGACGAAAAAAAAAAAAGATTCTAAAGTGATAATTCCGCCTAACACGTGATACAGACTTCGATGTTTTGACTTAAAATAAAATGGCGGTCAATAGTACCGGTCGTGCCACCAAGAACGCTGTATCTAAGATCATAGCCACTCTATGTAGTATATTATAGCTCGTTGAACGTAACACAGGAAAGTATTGCAATCATCAAATTTTTACTTATTTTAGCGATCGGGAAGTAACCCATGGTACATTCCCGACCGCTAAAATATAATATATACAGTAGAACCTCGATTATCCGCCCTAATTGGGGACTGGGGTTGGTCGGATAATTGAAAAGTCGGATAACCGAAAAGTATGAAAAAATCCATTATTAGTGTAGTATATTATTATATCCCATGTAATTAGTATATTAGTATATCGCTATTAACCTATTTTGCGTTGAATTTTCATCGATGTTAAGCCTAACAAAAATTTTTTAAAATAATAATCGTCGCTATTGTATCGTTAAAAATTAGAAAATTAAGCTTCGTTTAAATACTGGCTCCCTTTCATGGTCGAATGAGTGTTGCCAGCTAAAACACGTAAAAATAATATTAAAGTAGCCAAGACATAGCCAAATATTGTAGCACCACATCACTAGCGGACATTTGAAATTTGCCGACTAGGACGGTCGGTTAACCGAGGGGGTCGGATAATCGAGGTTCTACTATATTATCATCACATTTACCCTCCGAATTCTTGGAATCGTGATGTTTTAATCGAAAAAACTGTTACCAGAAATATTTTTTGTGGTAATCGTGGAATTTGTATATAAGTAGCATAGATAAAACGAGCAATTATTTATTGTGACATTATCACGATGCCGAGCTGCATTTTTAATCATATTTTTAATTTATTTAATTTAAAATATATGCTCTCCAAACGAAATTGTGTATGATACGAAATCATTTATTATTAATATAAAAGGTATATTTTTAATGAATTTCATAACAGCTGGGAATGTTACACAATTCGTTGCTAAATTCTTTCCTTGTCAAACAAATAAATTATTTATATACAGTACTGTGTTCAAAACGAGAATTATATTTTTAGTCAATTTGAGTGTGTTGCTACTAACCTCGTGGATTTTATGAAATTAGTTTTGCGAAAAATCTCATTATTGACTAACATTTCATTTCTTTCATTTGTGAAATTAAGAATAAAATTAAAACAAATGAGAAAGAATATTATATATACATGAATATATAATGGCAACATGTCAAAAAGATGTTTAAGTGCACACAATTGATATCAGTATTTTGAAGACATTAAACCATTTAATATATTTTGCTTATTTGGAGATTCTTCAAAGTTTGAAGTAATTGGAATAATGAAAACTAATTCAAGCATCAAACGTTAAATAACTAAGCCGAATATTTAAAAATACAAATATTTTGCACCTCCCACCAAAAGTACTTCAAATGAAATAACAAATAGTCCAATGGTTTTGAAATAAGAATTGAAATACTTTTATTTAGAATACAAAACCCAACACTGATTATAAATTATTATATTTAAATTCTAAAAATTAATTTTATACTGAAATTAAGTATTTTTCATTTAGCATCTTACTTGGAGAGTAAAAAATAAAATTGACAACATACTGAAAGAATATACCCCACCAGAGGTAAGTCTGTTTTATTTTTATTAGAAAAATAAATATTAATATTTTAATATCTTGATGCACAGTACTGACTGATCTTAATTAAAGCATTCCTATTCAATGCCGTCTAGAAAGACATTAGAAAGTTTTTAATGCGGCCAAATCTGGTACGGTGACGTTTTCGGACGTGCTAGACATTTTTGTAAAACTAGCACATGGCTGGAGCAGCAGCAAGCAACAAAAAAGTAGTTTTATTTGTAGGGACACTTAAAAATTATGGTTTACGACAGTGTTGCAAATTTGGACCCTCGAAAACAGTATGATATTGCAAGTGAGAAGCATCGAGTGGATCGATTAAGGGATGCTGTCAAATGTGCTATTTCTTGCTGTTTTGTTTTACGCTTTTGTTCAACGAGAGTGACCGAAAAGTTGTAAATTTTGGAAATTTCTGAGGACACTTGGTCCTAAAACGAATTAGTTAGAAAACAAATGACTATTAATTTTAACATATTTAGATTTTTACAGCTATGGTGAGAAACGTTTAAAATCTACAATGGCCCTGTCGCGTCCTTTGAGATATACTAGTGATGAGACAAAACAGGTATTCTACATTGACGGTATTGGCACCCTGGGGATTTGGCAATCCGCGTGTATGCACACTCCGCAACCGTCTTCGATTCCATCCATTAGCCACTCGTAGAGAGCTATTTGATTAAGTGCGTTGTTTTAAGATTTAAAAAGTAAAGAATATTTTATATTTTTATGTACGTTTCTTTACAAAGCTATATTTAATTATAATTTTCTTTAAAAGTATATTCGTACGATTGAAGAATATTTTGTGGTGGATGTACCGGTACACACCTGGTACATTTTATTTCATCGACTAAATTTTTATTTTATTTTATTTTTAATTGTAGCCCTTATACCGTGGTTAGCGATTCGGAACGTAATTGTGATATTAAAAATGCATTTAGAGAAGTCTACGGTTTTTACTGGCTTATCGAATAAACGATACGAATGGACCCTAGACCATCACTGACGCGCGATTGACCGATTGCCCCTGGATGTCAGCTTCTTACAGAAACACAGCTTCCCATCATCAAATGTCACGGTACGCCACTGGTATGAATGTGCCAATGCAGATTTGGGATGTGAAGTGTAATTGTTCTAGTATCCAATCGAGCCCTCTTATGACGTTCTATATAAAGTTATAAATAACTCTAGCATGTGTAAACAGTGGGGACTGATTTTTTGGGTAGCGAAATCATGATATAATGTTTGACAAGATAATGAAAACCATAAAAATGGTATAAGTTAAAGCTAGAAAATCATTTAAAAAAGAACCTTAAAAATATCCAATATATAAATAATAACACACTTGTTAAATACAGTATGATTTTAATTCGAGAATATCTGCTGCTGAAGCCTATTGAATTTAATGACGGAAGACCAATCAGAGGAGGGACAGGAGGGGCAACTTCCCCGGGCCTCAACTTGCCAACTCAATGTGTTAGAGAAAAATATAGGAGAAGGCAAAGCGATGTCATGGCTCGTAGAACGGCCTTAATTTTACAGTTAAATTTTCCCCAAAAAATATTCGAGAAAAACTTTTTCCAATTTTTAATATAGAAAACACTTTTTGCCTCAACTGTCCATAGCTAAAGCAGGTATAGAATTTATAATCAAACTAAAAGACCCCTAGCTGGACGATAAAGCCTTTTCAGCATCTGGCACCAGTAATACAATAACAGTATAGGCCTTTCTGAAATCCTTCTAAATGTAAAAAAATTGCATTTGCTCTTCACAATTTTATTTTAAATTTTGAAGGGCCTGTAAAATATTAGTTTCTCCAGGCCTCGCATTTTCTCTGAAAGGCCCTGGAGGCAAATCAGACACCCGATGGTACCCGTACAGTACATACGATACTAGGATAAATTATCTCAACAGGAGGTACCTGCAAAACTGTTTAACTCCATTAGTTACATCAAAAGTTTTGCTGAAAGGCATTATACAGGCTGTTTATAACAAAAAATCATCAAGTTATAGACGTTTTACTTTATATGAAATCTCATCCAGCTCAGTAACAGTGTTCATGGACTACAGTTTGATTAGATGTCGATAAATCTGTATTACTTCAGTTTAAAATTAGCAATAATAAGCAATTTATTGTATTTATTATTGTATCTCCCTTTCTGATATTAATGAGCCGTTTTATATGAATTTACGCCACACAATATATTAAATGCGAAACTTTTAAATGTCTAGCCAAATACAATGTAAATGGAAATAAAAGTAGGCATCTTTTAAAGTTTGTTTTGTTAACATAAATGTATATATTTAATATGATTATATACTGTACATTTCTAGTATGAGATTTTTTTTTGAATTTGTGTATGACTTTCAATAATAATTTTGTCTGAAAAACTATGTCCAAATTAATAATTTAGACTAAAGAAAAAGACAAAACATTTGCATGGATAAATGTCTTAAACACAATTATGCCAATAATTGTGTTTAAGACATTTAAAATGTCTTAAACACAATTATTGGCATAATTGTTAATAAATGCATAATAAACGCAAGTTTTTGGCATAATAAATGGAATGTCAAATATTTTGAATAAAACTTGATCAAAATATATTAGTATATCAGGCAAAAAAAAGGAAAAACCATCTTTAGTAAGATGAATACCATTAATAAATCAGAAAATGCTGTTGTGAAGTTGAGTTAAAGTTGAAATAATCAAATTTAAAAAAAATTTAAAATATTTTTTTTTTAGGTTTTAAGAAAATATTGGTCCCTGGGATTTTTAGGGTATGATCAAGAAAATTGCCCTCTTTGGTTATGTAGATATGGTTTAATTGACTTCAAAGGTAAATCTACCATATATTAATCATATTGATTTTGTTATATTTTTGTTAAAAAAACAACTTAATATTTCTTCAGTTTCAAAATAATATTAAATTCAATAATTATGTTAAATATAAAAAATATTTCCATAAGAACCAATTATAAACATGAAGTGTCATATGGCACAAAACCCCAATATAAGTAGACTGATCTAAGTTGAAACATTAGAAATGAATAATAACTTGCATATAAATAAATTATAAAGTATGTAGATGAAATACTATTTTATTTATATCAGGGGAAATGATTTTTTTTAACACAAAGAAATGTAGCAGAATGTCCTTATGAAGTTTATCTTTTGGATTGGCACCTAATTATTGAATTTAATTTGAAATATTTTTTAATATATAATAGTTTATAATCTGCAAATTTTTATTTTCTAAGAAACAGGTTTACAAAAACATATTTTTAATTGTTTTTGTTATAAAAAAAACTCCACTAACTCAGTGATAAGTATTGTAATGTAGTAGTTTACCTTTCTAATATTTAAAATTAGATTGTGATTTTGGTTTATTGATAGTTCTCTAAGTTCTGATATAAAAAACTTAATGTTTAACCAAAAAAATTATATTTTTTATACTGATTTGTGTAATTTATAATGAGATGCCCAAGTGTTACCAGTTTTTTTAATAATAATTTTGAGGAAATTAAATTACGTAAAAAACATTACCTTTTAGAATTATTTTGTTCTGAGATAAATAAATTTGTGAATATTTTAAAGGTATTATTTATTCTGCTAAAAAATCTGATGTAATTATGTTTTATGCATATTTGTTGGAATTGAGTGAATCTAAAATGAGAGAACAAACAAAAAAAGTAAGTATTATTTATTAATCATTACAAGATTCAATTACATATTTTGTTATATTACTCTGAAAGAAAACAGTCTATAAATACAGATTATCAGAAAACAGTCCTGTCAGAAAATATCTGCATATTTGTATTAATAACTCCACTGATTGATTTAAAAATAAATTGTGATAATCTGTTCTTTAACAATCACATCTATGGTAATTTTAGTGAATAATTTGTAGGCAACCTGCATCAACTTTTAAACTGATTATTTCTCAATTTAATGAATTTTTTAAACTGCAATTTAAAACAGCTTTTCCTTTGTCTAAACTTACCAAGGATATTAGTGGATACTGCAGAATGTATGCACAAGTTTTCAGCTTTTTTAAAAATGCTAACAAAATCCTTTCCTTGTCCTACACATTCATGTGCCAGTGCAATTTTTTGCCAGAAACCATCCAATGGTGCTTCACCTCTGTTTTTGTTTTATTTGACTAATCCACATTTTAATTGATATCATTAGATACAAATTTAATTAAATAGAAGTATCTTGAAAGCTGATAAATTTCCAGTAATTCCTCCTCTAAATAGTTCTCTGACTACTTATATACACTAAACTAGAAGTTAACTTCTCTATATATTTTTTATATTAGTTCTCCATGGTGAATAGATGCTAAGCAATCAATTCTTGAATCTGTTATTGGATATTGTAGAATGTATATGCAACTTTTTTAATACATGTCAAATAATTTCCATTATTATTAATGATTTTGTATATACTCAGACAGAATAAATAAACTATGAAAAATATTTCATAGTCAAATACTGCTAGCATCCTTAGTGTGTAAAATTATTTGAATTGTCGGAATTCACTTTATAGAAATAAAAAAAAAGCAATGCAATATATAAGATAAATTCAACAGTCAGTTTCTAAATAGTTCTCTGAAATGAATGCACTATATACAGAGGGGATAGAATTAACTGAAAATTTATTAGCTTTCAAGATATAAATTTAAGTAGATATGTCTAATAATAAAAAATTGAAGCATGGATTGACACGTGGAAAATGAACATTAGTGATCTTAAGATAAGGTTTGCATACAGTACATCTTTGGTAATTTTGGGGAAAAACCACGATGACAGAAATATTTATGCAATACACAAAGGATTTTTCATATTTTCTAAAGATGCTTTTTGCACCATTTTTACTTTGGTCAAAGTCACTAAGTTTTATATTGCCTTTAACAGATAACCTATGGGTTATCTACGTTAGATAGGATCATAATTTATATTGCCTTTAATTAAGTGTGAAAAAAGAATTATCATCTTATGTATTGATGGAGATGTAATAAATTTATCTGTAGTTATGAAATGAAAAACAAATAATATACATTCACTATTGCAAAAAACTGATTGTTTAGAATAAAACTACACAAAATATCGCAAAAAGAAATATAAAAATTATTTCTTTTTGCTGGTTTTTGTGGTATTTTGTGTAGTTTCATAATATACATTTGTAAATAGATTGCTTTCTTTTAGATTATTGTAAACATTAGAGTTCTTTGATAAAAATTCTTTTTAAACAATCATTTATCATCACAAAAAAAGAAAATTGCATAATTTAAAATTTAAATGTAATACATTTTATAATTTATATATAGAGCTGTGTTTAATGTTACCAGGCATTCAAAACACATTGATAAGATAAAAATTTATTACCCTCTTTGGATATTTAAAAGAAATACTGATATGTTCAGATAACATTCTGCATTCTGATCTATGTTGATGGACTCTTAAGTTTCAGTTTTATTTACAACAGAGAGAACTCGCTCTGAAAAATATCTTGCATAAAAAAAATGTATTAACACATTAATTGTTATTAAGAAAATTTGATAAAAAAATATTTTAAAATTATTTCTTTAATTCAGTCCATTATCATTTATGGCCATATTCACAACAAAGGATCAAGAGTTAGAGTTAAAAGTTACTAAAAGTAATTGGTAATTGAATGCTTATTGGTTAACTTCTAACTCTAACTTTTGATCCTTGATCACAAATATGGATGTGAATGCTATGATATAAAATTCTGTTTAAACAACATTATCAAAAAGCAGGATTTCTTTTCATTAATATGAATGAAACTTCACAGCATTTATATATAGGCCTATTATAGTTCAGAATTCAATTACAATAAATAAATTATGAAGTTATGTGTATAAATATTGTCTTTATACATGATTAATTTATTATTGAATGTTTTACAGACTGGAAAATTGGTTGATAAACATTCATATATATTTGATATGGAAAACTTTGTTCTGCAACAAGTTACTTGGAAACCTTGTAAGTGTAATTGCATTTGAAAACATTTAATGTCAGAATATTACCATTTCTGTTAAATTTTAATATCTAGAATATGATTATACCAAATTCTCTGGATTTATTTTTAATTTATGAAAAGTTGGCAACATTGCATATTCTATGGTATGTATGAAGGCAGTTTTTTTTCAACCTCCGATGGTCCGTAAAACAAGACAAGTGTAAATAGCAAAATGAATTTATTACCAAAAGTTAGGTACAAACATGGTTACTTTATGACATAATCACCATGAAGATTGAGGCGTTTGCAATTCCCTCTTCATAGAATGTTGCCACCAGTGACTTGAGATGCCCTTAATGATGATCTTCAAAACAACATTAATTAAAGGCTATCTCAAGTCACTGGTGGCAACATTCTATGAAGAGGGAATTGCAAATGCTTCAATCTTCATAGTGATTATGTCATAAAGTAACCATGTTTGTACCTAACTTTTGGTAATAAATTCATTTTGCTATTTACACTTGTCTTGTTTTACGGATCATCGGAGGTTGAAAAAAACTGCCGTCATATATATATAATTTTGGATAAGTGTCTAAATTATAGCAGAATTATAAAATATTGCTTTTAATGGAATAATAAATACAAAACAGTCGGAAAGCATTTGAACATTTTTTAATTTAACAACCCTTCTTCAGGAAGAAAAAGAATGTTCTGTTACTACAGTAATATCTCTCTGTTATATTAGTTAAAATCAACCAATTCTTGTTGATTTCTGAGTTTATCATAGAAGATTACATAAATAAATTAAATATTTCAACCTCCAACTAAGCAGTTGAACTTGGAATTTTAAACAAAAACATATAATATCACAAGACAGTTAAAACATTTGTAATTTGTGTTTTTTTTTTAATGAAAAGTACATGTGCTTATCGTCATCAGACAATACAACAGAATATGGATTCAAAATTAAACTGATAGAGTATTTCAAATTAAACCAACAGGGGAAAGGGAAAGGAGAAGTAATATTTATGTTTAACTAGGAAAATCCAATGCTCTGACAGGTTTAAGTTAAAGGCAAGGTTAATTTAAAATAGGTTGGTTGTGGGGACCAGAAGTTATATATTGGTTTGTTCGGAAAGTTCATAGATTTTTAAGAGAAATAAAAGAAACTGTTTTAAAACTAAAAATATACTTTTATTCTATTACATATGCACCGTTGTTTTTAATGATGTGTTGCCATCTATGGGGGAATTTCATGATACCTTCTTTGTAGAACTTTCCAGTTTTTCATGAAAGAAACTGTACCATGTGGTTTTTGCAAGCTTCCAAAGTATCAAAGTTTTATCACAAAGGGAATTCTGCAGAGAATGGAACAAATGGTAGTTCGATAGGGCAAGGTTGGGTGAGTATGAGGAGTAGGATAAACATCCCAGCGTAGTCCCAATAATTTTCAATGTGTTCATAAGGACAAATGCAATCTGGCATTATCTAGATGAAACACAATGCCTTTTCTTTGGCCAGTTCCAGACATTTTTCTTTAATTGCCATTCAGTTTATCCAGTTAGAAACTATACTTATCAGAATAAATTGTTTGATTCTGTGGAAGCAGCTCACACTACAGGATTCCTTTCCAATCCCACCAGACATTGAGCAAGACCTTCTTTGGAGTTTTTAATGGTGGTTCATTTTTCTTACACCATAATCATTTTCAGCTGATGTTATAAACAATCCACTTTTCATCAGCTGTCACTAAACACTTCAGAAAAGGATAATTTTCCTTTTGTTTTTCAAGAGAATCACAAATGGAGATGCAATCCAGTAAGTTCTTTTCTGTTAAGTTTTAAGTCATGAGACATTCAAATGTAACAATTCAAGTATCCAAGCTTCTTTAGATAGTGAAGTTACCAAACAGTACTGTATTTCAACATATCTGCAATCTCTTGAGTTGTGTAACAATGCTTTTCATCCAACAATGTTTTGATCTTATCCTCCTGAATAATGGGAGGCCTACCTGAGCAGAGAGCATCTTCAAGTTGAAATTACCCGCTTTAAATTTAGCAAAACACTCCCACCATAAACATCACATATTTCTTTCACTGTTCGTACAGCATTTTTGCTTTTACAATAGAAGAAAATAAACAAGTGACAAGTGTCAAAAATGCATGTTGCTTGCATCTATTTTCATGACAAGATAAGATTATTCAAATATCGTATAATTTAATGGATGCATCTCAAGGGTCTTTTTTTTTGTAATATTTGTTGGTTTATACAATTCTAATAATTTTCACATCAATCAGTGTCTCAACTGTCAGCTATCAAAAATCACTAAACTTTCTGAACAACCTCAATACAGTCGACCCCCTATAAGATCGTTGATTTTTCCGTTTTATCTAATTACATGTTGTATGAGTCACTTAGATTTTACAAATACGTGTGCCAGGCTGTGAACGGCTCACATATTTGTAAAATCTAAGTGACTCGTACAACATGTAATTCAGATAAAATGGAAAAATCAACGATCTTATAGGGGGGTCGACTGTATATCATATAGACTAAAGTAGGGTCAGAACTTGTTTGGGTAGATGTCCAATTATTACATCCATGATCAAAAGTATTATCTAATACTGAGTTAGCTAATTTTATTGTATGGTACATTTATAGTTAGAGCTCATTGTTATAGAACTTTTTATATTGATAACACATTTTAGATTTAGTTGATACTGTTCTGGACCTTGGCATAGTCTTTGATTCAAAGCTTTCTTTTAATTAAATATCATATTGAACAATAACTAAAAAATTTTAAATCTGTAGGGGTATGTTGAGGAGAAATTTCAAGTAAAAGTACACTTCAAGCTTTATTTTTTTACTAATGTACAATTGAACCCCATATAACACAGGTTCATATAGTTTGGATTCCTATATGATGGTGAAAAATTGCGACAGTATTCGTATAATTCGGTAAAACGTCATCACCGACTCGTGTCGCAACAGGATTGGCCGAATCTAGACCAATAGCGGATATTGTACAAACCATTGAGTTTAAACAAGCAGTGGACCTACTAAAAACTATTTATTATTTAACGTCCATAAAAATTATATTTATATTAATGATGTCTCCAAAGTTCAGCGAATTTTTCGCAAAAAAAAATAATTTATCAGGAAGCATGCGAGCGCCATTCGATGCGCCACTCCACGATGAAAACAAGCTTAAGCAATGGCATCATCGAACGGTGCAAACTCGGTAAGTAATCCTACAATTTTTTGTTTATAGCATAGTTTATATGGATTATTCCCAAAAAATTATACGTATTTTGGAAATGTTTAGTCGAATTAGTCCAGAATCGATTAATTTTATGGAAGAGAACCTTTCAAACAGCAGTAGTCCGTAAACTGCTGTAGTCCGTAAACTGCATACGTGCTGGGCTGTGATTGGCTCATGTATTTAAGGACTCTTAGAACATCAATTTCATAAAGAACAGAACGTATCTACCGTGTTATGGGGGGGGTCAACTGTACAAACTTTGCATAAATTTCATCCAGAGTTGGCTAAAATCTATTAGAGTAGAAGCAGGGGTGATGACCATTTGGGTAAAGCATAATCTATTTCCTTTTAAATAAAATTGCAAACCTCCCCTCTCCTAATTCTCCTGAGGTTGCCCTTGTGCTCTATTGTGGGTTTTTCTTATTTTTTAAATAAATTGATTATTTTGACAGAATATATTCTTATAAATATTTTAATGGTCTCCTCTCTTCTAAATTTTTTCTTTTATGCGTTCCTTCTTTTAATTTTAGAATTTTTACTTGTTTGTATTTTTTATTTGCCTGCTGTAACATTACACTTAAATTATTTTTCTACATATATCAAAAGACTGCTGTAATCATTAAATATTTATTCTTTCTTGATTTTTTAAAATCTAAATCCAGTTGTAAAAAACTTCTTTATGGTCATTTTCCACATTAAAAATTTTTANACAGAGTATATTCTTATAAATATTTTAATGGTCTCCTCTCTTCTAAATTTTTTCTTTTATGGGTTCCTTTTTTTAATTCTAGAGATTCTACCAGTTTATATTTTTCATTTGCCTGCTGTAACATTACACTTAAATTATTTTTCTACATATATCAAAAGACTGCTGTAATCATTAAATATTTATTCTTTCTTGATTTTTTAAAATCTAAATCCAGTTGTAAAAAACTTCTTTATGGTCATTTTCCACATTAAAAATTTTTATTAATTGTATTTTTAGTCCCATTTTTAACTTTATGGATTTGTTCTTTGTTTGTTATTGGGGTGTCACAAATAAATAAATTTTGCATATAAGATGTTCTTTTGATGCTATGATATATGCATGGTCTTGTTGTATTGAAATGTTGACATTAGTTGTATATATTAAAAAAAAAAACTATTGCCAACTAAAGCAGGGCCATAACATTATTATTACTTATTACATATTATTTACTGCTCTGTGCAACAACCTATTCTAAGCCTGCCAGAGCATTGGATTTCTCTGGTTAAAATGCTAAAGTAGATGTTGCTTTGCCTCCTTTTTCCCCCATTGGTTTAATTTCAAACCCATTTTCTGTTTTATTGCCTGACCACGATAGTTAAAACAGCACAGTGAAATAACTTATTATTAAATAACACCACAAGATAGTTGGATGTTTTGTTTGATATTAACTGCTGAGTATAATATCATCTTCACTATAATCTATGATTTTTTTAATATTGGAAATCAGTCATAAAAACGATTTTATATATATATATATAATCGTTTTTAAGATCAATAAGATTAAATTTTATTCCATAAATAGCATACATAATCTAATGATTTTATTTCAATTTTACAGGCTTTGATTTGTTATCCAAAATTTTAACATTTTATGAAGATAATTATCCAGAAAGACTTAAAGCTGCTTATTTTATCAATGGTTAGTTTCTCAAATATAAATTAATTATTTATATAACAAAAATTAATTTTCAATCAATTTGATTAAGTATGTTACTTAATCAAAATAAAATATTAGATATAATTATTGTAATCAAATAGATGAAAACATACATAAAATGTAAAAATAATTTTTGTAGAAAAGTGTCTTATTATCTATGTTAAAAATAGAGAATCTTATTAAGGAGTTGTATACATTTATAATTCTAATTAACTTCATTTTATTGAAAGCAAAAAATATATTTACATATATAACTTTGTTATTTAATGTAAGAGCTGGCATCTTGAAAATGATACTTATAGTCAAAAATTCACACATCTAAACTCCAGTAACAAGTTTAATAGAAAAACAACATTTTTGGCCAAATTAACTAGTCATCTTCAGTAACAATCTATCTAATACAAAGTTTGAATGTAAAAGAACAAAATATAATTAAATTTAACAAGAGATGGTGCCTACTACCGAATAACTTAGTAGTAATATAGCATCATATGATTTCAGCAAGCATTTGGCTTTAATAAACAACTATAGGATATAGTTGTTTGTATTTCTAAAAGAATAAAAATTTAAACAAACTTCATGTTCCATTATATTTAAAATGAAAGTGATATAGAATTTAAAACACAAAGGTAAATAAAATGACACTATAATATATATTTCATAGTTATTAATGTTTTTGTTTTTATTTTAATCTGCATCATGGTAATTGACACAAGTTTCCAACTTTTCTAAATACTTAAGAGAATTGTCAACATCAGTATATCTGATGATTTTTGTCTCACCTGGATTTCATGGTGGCAGGCATAAGCTGAAAAGACAATAATGTTTTTGACCAAATAGCTATTCTATTAAACTTGTTACTGGAGTTTGAAGGTGAGAATGTTTGATAATATGTTACTATTAAGAAATAGCACATAACTAAACTTAATTTCAAAATAGATCCAAAAAATTGTTTCTTATAATTTAGAACAATGGAAGCTAACATGTTATATTAATAACAATAACCTGCATTGTTTTGCATTAACCAACTTAAGATTGACTTATATTTTGTTATTTATATGAAAAATAAAATATTCTGATTAAAAATAATTTTTATGACTTCAGAATCTAAAATTCTTAATTATACAGATTATTCTAAACAGTAAGTTTAATAAACTTATAATTCTTTATTTCTTTTCTTTACAGCACCATTTGTTTTTCAAATTGCACTGGCATTACTAAAACCATTTATTAGTGACACGAGCTATAGCAAAATTCAAGTATTTGGAAAAGGTATGTCATTTTATAAATTAAAATTTCTTGTATAAAACTGTTGGAAAAAATTATATTAAAATATAATGATTTTAATGTGATATCACATTGAATTCATAACAATAAGCATCTTTTTCACTACCATTAAAATATCTTGTTTGCACTTGTATGCTAGAGCAGATTAGAAAGTTGTAGAAGTTCAAAAAATAGACAGCATATTACCAGTAAAAATGATTCTGTACTCAACCAGCATGAAATTGATCAACTGGTTGATCACCCCAAGTCTTTGCACATCTCAGGGCTGTTGTGCAAGGAGCACAAAGGCAAGGGATGAGTGATTTCTTCATGTGTCAATTCTGCAGGATTGCTTTCAGACAAGCACTCAGTTCACAGATGCACTTCAAAGGAAAGGATTTCAGCTTGAACAGTGAAAAGATTAAATGAAGCTAACATGATTGCAAGACAGCCTGCAAGTGGCCAATTTTTCATCAGGCAAACAGAATAGACAGGCTATAGTTTGCCAATGAGCATAGTGACTGAATGTGACTCCATTGCTCTACTGTTGTGTTCACTAATGAATCCTGATTTACTCTGTACACTCTAGATGCGAGTATGGAGACACCCAGGAAAGTAATACTGCATTTTGAATATTACTCCCAGCATAGCCTTTGGTAGTGGTTCAATAATGATGTGGACAGGCATAACTTTAGAGAGACACATACTGACCTGTGGTGCATCATATGTAGGGAGAGTCACTAACTTCAGCATTACATATGAAACATACTTGAGAAGTATATAATGACTTTTGCACTGTATGTCAGTGTTGAATTTCTGCTTCTGCACTAACTTATAATGCTAACCCTATGCTGCATGTATTGTTAATGAATACATGAACAAAGTTGTTATAAATTTTCTATCCTTGCCAGCATGAAGTCTGGACCTTAATCTCGCTGAGCATGTTGGGGAGACAGCTTTAAAACTATCCTATGACATGAAAAGAGCTTGAGTGTATGCTTTAAGAGGAGTGAAAGAACACCTCACAGTAAGATATTGCAAATGTGATTAGATCAATACCCACATGTCTCAATGAGGTGCTAAGGGTAACAAGGAGTTAAAAAAAAAAATTTTGTCTTCATGCATTTCCTTTACATTAGTTGTAATTTTTTAAAATTTCTTTCCCTTGCTTGTCTGTAATAATTTTTACAAAAACTCATAACATTATTGAAAATTTCAAGTGATGCAATAATTCTGTTCAGCAGTTTATATTACTTCCTGGAAAAATCTGGATCTGTTGTATTAAAGGAAGACCCAATGGCAGCTGTCCTAAGAAAGACTCAGAAGATACTTGCACTTCCAGTGGTGGTAACCACATTACATACTATATTTGATGGAGAATTAAGTGGACCATGTCCTAGGTTTTTTCTTTTTTTTTGAGGCCAAGATACACAAACAAGCATGGCTATTGCACCCACTAGTCAATAAGTGTTCCCACCCTACATATAGCATGCTTTGTGAATGCCTTCTCCAAACAATAACTTTAATGCCCATATTTAACTTTGTAGCTAGGTCTGCACTTGATGCTAAGGCATACATTACCGGTGAGCTTGCTTCCACTCCCACAACCTTGTACAGATTTTACAAAATTGATGTGGTAATGCTCACAAATGCTTTACTCCTTAAGGCTGGTTACTCCATTTTGCAGGTATTAGACTTGAGGGAAGTACTTTTTCTTATAACAAACTAATTACTTTCAATTTAACAGTACCTTTTACAAGCAGAAACATGGAGTGCCTATGGGCTCTCCCCTCTTTGCCACTCTTGTGGAATTCATTATAAGGAATGTTGAGTTATTGAGAATTGTCCTATACCATATGTAAATGATTATGCAATTATATATATGGGGAGTTCCAATGCAGTACAATCATACGATGTTACCTATATTACAAATCTGTACATGAGATTTCAGCCATGTTCCACATTCCCTGTTCAACTCTGGGTGAAGTTATAGTCAAGTGGAAGTCTCAAAGAACAACTGCAATACAACACAGAACTGGTAGATCCAAGAAATTGATGAAGAGAGATCATCATGTGATACAGAATAATTGGAAGTTCTCTGCTGAAACAATTGCTATAGAGTTCCAGAAGTGATTCTAGCACTATTACCATTCACAGAAAAATGAGGGTCTTGGTTACCATGATTGTGCTGCTGTTCATAAGCCAAATGTTGCCAGTATTAATGTTAAGCTCCATTTGGAATAGTGTAAAGCTCCAAACACTGGACCCTCAAACAATGGAAACATATCATATGGAGTGACAAATCTTGGTACTCACTCTGTCAATCAGATGGTTGAGTGTGGGTTTGGTGGATGCCAGAACTTCTGCTGACTGATTATATGGTGCCCACTGTGAAGTTTGGAGAAGGCTGTATCAAGATGTGGAGCTTGTTTTCCTGGTACAGACATAATACACTTCATTGGTACAAGCTGTCCTGAACTTCTGCAACATATGTTGACATTTTGATATAATTCTGCTCTACCAACATTGTGAGAACAGTTTGTCATGTTGGTAAAGGAAAGGACCTACCCCAATGTCACTTGCCACAAAGCAAAGTGTGTGAAGGAATGGTTTAGGAATGGTTTTAGCAGATAGAGGTTGTTGAAACAGACTGGCCTGCCTAGAGCCCAGATATCAATCCCATTAAACACTTGCATGCTGATTGCTCAACATCTGTGAGTGACCTCACCATTGCTCTCATGGAAGAATGGATGAACATCCTCCAGCTATCTATCAAAATCTGGTGGAGAATGGATACTGAACAGTTTCTTTTTGTTCTCATACACTATTAGTGTGTTTGTAATAAAGACATTTGTTGAAAAGCATAGGTGTCCAGATATTTTTGATCACATTGTGTGTGTGTATGTGTAGTGTTGTTTTATGATGAATATTTATGAGTATGCAAGAAAAACCACATTGACTGTATATATATATATATATATACATACATACATAAACCTCAGGATTTGAATGCCTTGCTTTTCAAACAAAATTTTGAAATCACTTTTGTTCCCTGTTGCATTATGATAACTTGGTTTCCAAACAAGCCATTTGGCAGAGTGGCTTGTTTGGCACTGTAGTATCCTCCTCTGAGAAATTATGAGGAGGATACTAATTGTAAATTAAAATTTAATATCAAATACAATTTTGAAAAGACAAGAATACATGAGATATAACCAACTGATGAAGGGCAATAAATCAGTCCAAAATGTACATATTGGTTTTTAATAAAATCCCGATCCAGAATAATTGGAATAATTCAAATTTCAAATGGATTTATCAGACCAGTTTTCAAATGGTTGATAAATTTACAGCAAATTTAAAATAGCTATTAAGATTTTAATTTAAATTAAAACAAAGTAATTAATCAAATCAATTGAAACATAATATTTTGGAAAGTGTGGATAAAGTACTTCTTGTCAGTCTTGACTGATTTGGTTATGTTTCGTCCAGGCAGTTGAGTCTCTATTTATAGCACTTCTTTGTAAAATGTTAGTTTTAGTTTAGATTTGGCAGTGATTGAACATTTTCATTTTGCTTTTAATATATTAATATATATTATTATATTGCTTTTATAGGCATTTTTATGCATGAATGCAGCTAAAAAGGTTTTGTTATATATATATATATATACACACACACAGGGCGCATAGGAAAGTCCCTTTAACTGGAAAATTCTTGCAAACGAAGAGAGCTACAGCTATGCAAGTGAGTAACGGTCTAGTGAAGTGACTACACCTGACCTAATGCAAACGACAGCAGCGCACCTAGTGGCAAAATTTGGAAGATAGGTAGTGCAAATCAAAAACAAAAACAGATAGAGCATCAATTAATTAGTACACACGGATAAGATAAATTGTCACCTGTATACCCAAAAATGTCCAAAAGTGATGCACGCCATTGTGTGTAAACATTTGAAAGGAATAGTCATAAGTATGAAGAAATACACACAATTTATTGCATAAAATATGTACTTACCAGTGGCGTGGCATCATTGGAAGAGGTGAATGCGCTGCTTCCCTTGTATTTTCTAAAAAAAATAAATACATATTAATTTTAATTATATGAAAATAATCGCACAATATTTTATTATAACCGCATTATGTATCTTATTACAAATTTCTATACTACACGTGAAAAAAAAGATAAGATTTCTATTGTATATTTGAATATTAGTGGCTGAGTGGAAGCACTGTATGTCAGCATCCAAAAAGCCTGATTCGTGCATGCGCTTTACAGAGCACCAACCTCACCCGGTTTAGCCGGTGGAAGCCTAGGACCTCGGGTGGATGCTATTTGTATACCGCATCCAATTCTATCCAGGACAGGTTCTGGGCTGTTGGCCGCCGTCGCCCGATTATGTGAATCACAAGTAGATTTATAACTTAACCCAAGCAATAAGAATTTACTGGTATGTTTTTACGATAGTTCTGTATAGTTGGCAGGAGTTTAAAAAAAAGCCATTAAAATATTTGATATTTTTATTCTGCTCTCCAATTTTATATTACTCATGGATTTCAACATTAAACCATTGATATTACGATTTCGTATATCCCATCTTTAAGGGTATGTAGAAAAAAAAACGTGTACAATTCTTGTACAATGTTAAAAAATTAACTATTACTCTGACAGCGTCATTTATAACTAAATTTAATGGATGAGAGAGATGCACGAGGTGCAGAAAAAGCTCTAGAATTTATTTTCCTTACATTTACAATTTATGTATCCATTTGTCATAAAAATTTGTCTTTCCCCTTTTTTCCCGAGACTACAAATATTTGAGTACAAAGTAACAACTTATTTTGACTTATTTCTACTTAAGAAGTAGTTAGGGAATTGGGGACATAAACAAAACCCTGATGAAAGAGCCAAAATTTTACTTAAACAAAAGTTTAACCAAACCATCTCTAGCCGAGTACAGTAGAGACTGATTTCTTCATAATATTAGATGTAATAAAGACAGAAATTTTTCCAGTTCAATGAGAGTGACCGAAAAGTTGTAAATTTTGGAAATTTCTGAGGACACTTGGTCCTAAAACGAATTAGTTAGAAAACAAATGACTATTAATTTTAACATATTTAGGTTTTTACAGCTATGATAAGAAACGTTTAAAATCTACAACGGCCCTGTCGTGTCCTTTGAGATATACTAGTGATGAGACAAAACAGGTATTCTACATTGACCGGTATTGGCACCCTGGGGATTTGGTAGTCCGTGAGTATGCACACTCTGCAACCGTCTTCGATTCCATCCATTAGCCACTCGTAGAGAGCTATTTGATTAAGTGCGTTGTTTTAAGATTTAAAAAGTAAAGAATATTTTATATTTTTATGTACATTTCTTTACAAAGCTATATTTAATTATAATTTTCTTTAAAAGTATATTCGTACAATTGAAGAATATTTTGTACCAGGTATGTACCGGTATATCCACCACATTTTATTTCACTAAGTTGTTATTATTTTATTTTTAATTGTAGTCCTTATACCGTGGTTAGCGATTCGGAATGTAATTGTGATATTAAAAATGCATTTAGAGAAGTCTACGGTTTTTACTGGCTTATCGAATAAACGATACGAATGGGCCCTAGACCATCACTGACGTGCAATTGACTGATTGTCCCTGGATGTCGGCTTCTTACAGAAACACAGCTTCCTTATCATCAAATGTTACCGCACGCCACTGGTACTTACGTCAAAAACTATTAATGGATTCAAGAAATAATTTGGATTTCACAATGTTGTAGAAACGTGATAGTTTCTTTTTATATTTGGAACCTGATGATGGATTGAATTGGTCAAAAACATTTCATTTAAAAAATCCTGTGAAACAAAACATGTCATTTAGAGCATATTTGATTATGTTCAGTTATTGTTTACCTTAGTTTATCATAAAAATACATATGGTAGGTAACATTAAAAATTTAGAAAAGTTTTTACATAAAATCAATTTTTCAAAATATGAATTTTAGATGATTGGAAAGATGTTCTTTTAACTGAAATTGATGCCAGTGACCTGCCAGTTCGTTGGGGTGGAACAAAAGTTGGAGTTAATGGAGAACCTGATTGTAGTGACATAGTAAGTAATGTTTTATCTCATTCTTGATATGCAATGGGCACAATAAATATAAATGATTTTTATCTTTAATTGCTATAAAGTTAATATATCTTATTACTATAGATTAGTCCAGGTGGGATTGTTCCTAAATCATATTACTTGCAAGAGAGTCAGAGTTTTACAAATGAAAATGATGTTGAAACATTAGAAATAGGATTAAAATCTTCTGCTACAGTTGATATTTACATTTCTGAAAGTGATGCTATTCTTCAGTGGGAATTCAAAACTGAAAATCATGATATTGGCTTTGGTCTCTTTTATAAGTCAAACGAACACATGCATCAAGAAGAACTTATACCAATAGATAGAGTTAACTGTCATCTTGTACCTGAGACTGGATCGTGGTTTTGCGAAAATGAAGGCATTTGTAAGTATATATTATTATAAAATTGTTTATAAGTAAATTTAATTTAGTATTTTAAAAAGTGAGATATCATTAGCTATTAACAGGATTTTAAAATGTGTTCTCTATATGATGAATCACAATTTCTTAAAAATTCAAAAATCTATAAACAATAATGATGAAAATGTAATATTAAATATCTTGACACAATTTGAAGTATTTCACCATTAGGACTTGGTATGTTAGAAACTAACATAACATGCTCTATATTTTTACTACAAATGAATCTTGATTGTAGATATTCATTCTTAATTAATCACAGGTAAATGTGACTACTACAAATTATATATAAATAAATTTATAGTTATAGTTAATTGTTTATATATATTGCTAGAATGTTCTATTTTTCTCTTGTCTTGATATGTTGCCTAGAGGAGCAATAAAGCTGGCAGGGGAGGGTGAACAAGAGAATATGGGACATATTTTCTTTGTNTTTTTAAATTATAAAATCACTTTTTATTAATATAATGCATAACCCAAACCTCAGAGTCTAGATAAACCAGTGCTTGTGCAACATCAGTTCTAGTGATATTGCATTTGTAGGCATTTTTATGCAAGAAATACAGCTAAACAGGTAAAAAAAAAGTTTTGTTCTGGGGCTGGGAACAGATTAACCCATTTTATGTTGTTTCTTATGGGAAGATTTGTTTTGGTTTTGGAACAAATTAAGTTTGAAACCTGAGGTTTTACTGTATTCCCAAAATTTGTAAGTGACCTTTAAATTTTCTTAGTGCTGTATTTTAAGCAAAATACAAGGTAATAAAGTATTTAAGATTTAAAGATGGTAATTCCCATGATACAAGATGTGGTCCTATGCTTAGCCTTGAGACATTGCAGTTTTTCAGAGCATGGTAGTGACCCCTAAATATTATTCAAAACTAACCAAATTTTACCAAAATTAATTTTTTCATAATGGAACAGATTCAAAACATGCCCATCCAACTTTTCAAAACTTAAAAATAAGGATCACCCTAGTGTGCATGCTTCTTGGAGACTTAACATCTCTAATGTGAACAGTTTGGAGTGGTCGTGTGTTCATTGTAATAAACAAAATACATTTATCACTTAGCATATAATTGTTAAATTTTGTAATTAATTTTATGCTTTTAATTACGCTTATTTTCATTGTTATTACGTGGGAAGTTTATTTTGCCCACTGTATATCACCTTATGTCTTTTATATAAAGAATGAAGTATACTCATTAAGATTACCATTGTGACTTACTTGCCAGTATATGATGAATTTAATTTTGTGGGTTCTTCCTTTCTCAAAATTAAAATTTGCTCTTTTTGATACTGCCCATTTTTTATACACCTATTAATAAAAATCTTGTGTTAAAAGCAAATGACAAACAAATTTTTGCTAAAAAAATGTCTAGACTGTAATTTAGAAAATGTACACAAATTATTTCAAAGAAATTTAAAGATTTTTTGGAAATGCATTGATAAGTATATCATATTATAGTTACTGTATTCAATAGTAGTACATTCTGCCAGCCATTTTTTCAAATTATTAACAATATGAAATTATTAATCATTTAATTCACAGTTTCCATATGTTTATACCATTTTTGTTTACTAAAGATAAATTCCTTGTCACGGACTTTGACAGTGTCCTGTATTGTTATTTACAGTATTTGCTGTGATGGAGACAGGCTGTCCAGAGAGTAACAGGAGCTTGGGGCAGATACATATTGGTCTCAAAAATCACAGACCTTAATAACAAATCTTTATTATTTATGAATTATTAAATATAATTATCACAAAGCTCATTGCACCATTACGCAGTCACCACATTCCTATTGGTGGCCACATTGAAAAAAAAACAATTTAGTTACTTGTATTTCATTTAAAGTGGCAGAATTATGTAACATCAGTTAAAGAAAGTAAACATTTTAAATTTTTTGAAAGTAAAAGTACAAAAAGTATTCACTTACCTGATTTTTTTTTTAATTTTAAGAAAAAGTTGTAAATTTTTGCTGAAAAAGTACCTCAATTTTTAAATCTTTGAACTATAGTCTGTTTGAAAAATTGAAAGATGCTAGTTGTTGATTTTAATGTCAGTTGAAAGACATTTTCCCCCCTTGTTTGAATATTAAAATAAAAGCATTTTGTCCCCATTAACTTGCTGCAATGTGCTCAGGCTTCAAAGTTTCAACACAAATCACTGTCAAATATATACATAAAAAGCAACATAAATATTTAAATATTACATTCTGGAAGCAAACTCAAATTTCTTTCTGCAAGAAAAAAAAAAATTCTCTTTTCTTGAATCAAGTAGTTCTTGATATTCACAATTCATATAATATTCAAAATTAAGACTTCAATCATCTAAGTTATTGAAGTCTTAATTTTGGATATTAAATGAAACTAATGGATGCATTGCAACTAGTTTACAGGAAAACTAATTACTAGTTCCAATGCTTCCATGACTATGGTCACTCTCAAAGAAATAAATTCACAAACAACAGTATATAAACAATGAATAAATTGTTAAAACAATCACATACCAATCAAATAGCACAAAATGACTGAAAAGATCATTGCAAGAATATACAGTTCCTAACTTTTCATACAATAAAAACAACTTTGCAAGCAAGGCAGATCTAATACTACAATGTGTATCAAAATCAACAATCTGATATAAAATTAAAACAGCTGCTACATGTGACAAGTCTTTAGAAACTTGTTTGTGCACACCATTTTATGTCCTGCACCTTGGTGGTTCCAAGCAGTCCAAGCAAGCATGGTCATAAAATCAATGCTCATAAAATTAAACTAGGACATTCTGCGACTTGTGTTGAATTGCAATAGAATTGAGGCAGAGCCAGAAATAAGTAAGGCAGCTTTTCACTTAATAGGCACAGAAGGGCAATCCTTATACCTGATGGTCGCAGACAAGCAAACTTCATGCTTACTGCCACAAAAGAGGCTATCCTTGTACCTATATTGTGGCTAGAGATTTGGCACCAGGGACAAACTGAAATATGGTGCCTTTTGGATAAGTCTTTCATTAGTCCATTACAAATTTTTAAATTATAAAATCACTTTTTATTAATATAATGCATAACCCAAACCTCAGAGTCTAGATAAACCAGTGCTTGTGCAACATCAGTTCTAGTGCCTTATGCATTTGTAGGCAGAGCCTTTCTAGCACTGCGAACCTCATGGAAATGAATCTGCAGACACATGAAATACAAGTTTAATAAAACAACCACTGCTGAAATACTCATACATGAAACTCATACTTCAAATGCTTCAGAGTTTGAAGTGTTAAGAAGTTTGCATTGAAAAAATGTGCATTTATGCTTCTAGCAATCTGTTTTGAGCCCAAGTCATCTCTTGCTCTCTCATGGTATGCTTATATGTTTTCAATGCTTTTTTCCCTTTATTTTTGGTGTCTGGTTATACAGTAGAGCGTCGATTTCCCGAATCAATTGGGGACTGGGGTTGTCCGGATAACTGATGTTTCGGATAACCGATTTACGTACGAAAAAATAGTTTAACATATCCCATGTCGAAATTTTTCTCCGTTGCGTGTCGCTTCACGTTGAATTTTTGTCGATGTTAAACCTAACAAACACTATTGTATCGTTAAAAATTATTTTTTTATTTTGTACAAACAAAATAAATATATTAAAAAATATAAAAATAATAAAAAATTATACTTCAGATGTTAATTTAGTATCAAAAACGTAAAATATTTGAGTAGCCCAAGACATAGCCAAAGATTGAAGCGCCACAGCACTGGCGAAAATTTAAATTTGCCGACTGAAATTCTTTCGGATGACTGACTTTCGGAAAATCGACGCTCTACTGTATATATAATTTCTATCTATTAACCATGGTATCCATGGAGCAACAAAGTCTAAAAGGTAGGCTATAATATCAATGATTGAGATGAAAAAGGAAGATGTGAAGTACAAATGCGTTACATGTGGCAAATTTGGCAGCCGACCATGTTCAAGATGCTGAAGTTGATGGTGTGCAACCAGTATATGCAATTTTCATTTTATTACATAATATTTAGTACTTTATTTAATGCTTTCATGTTTTTATTTATTATTTAGGGCATTTAACTGTGCTATTTTTATCTTAAATTATGTATATTTGCTGTTTAAGTTTTCAAAAAGAATATTGTTTAGTGTCTGGGAATGAATTACTTCACTTTCTGTTATTTCTAATGGAAAAAATTCACTTATACTTTAAATGACATCCTGGAATGAATTAAGTTTGTAGGGCACCACTGTATGTACAAAAATAATATTCATACTAAATCAGTCATTTTATGTGGGTTGGTTCTAGTTTGACACAGAACACAGAATTCTAACAGCACATCAAATCCAATCTGGCAATACTAGTGTAAAATTAAAATAGCTACAGCAAATAGCAAGTTAATTCAAAACGATTCATGCATTTTTGGCACCAGTGCCTATATGATAAATATGAATTCATACTTATTGGGCTGCAGTTTGAAAAAATTGTGCACCTATAAATTCCCACTTTTGTCTGTCTGTCTTTCCTTAATCTCAAGAACAGAGTTAGACAGATGAAATCCGAGACCAGATATGAAACCTTAGGAGCAGGCAGCTCCAATTAACTATATACAAACTTCCAACACAAACTGGAAGTCACATTATTTAAATTCAAAATTTCCCTCCTGAAAGCAGTTAATAGATGTCTAGCACAACTCTATTGTTAAAGGAAAAGTATGATGTACAGGAGCAAGTTGCTACTACTAATTTGAGGCGAAGAACATATATTTTAAATTAAATAAATTAAAATGATGATTAAAAATTGCAGCCCAGCATTACGACAATCTCACATAAAATAATTGCTCATTTTCATATAGATTCTGGCCAACTGAGTGCATGAATTGCATGAGTCAAGATACAAAAACAATCATTCAGTCACCTCGTACTTGCTTCCATGGAGAACAAAGCAATTGGCATTATCATTTATAATTTAATTTCTCAAGTCATACATACATGTAAATTATTAAATACTGCAAATTTTTGGACAATCTTTTCTGTATGTATTTATATAGTTAATTGTTGCACAAGAAAAAAAAAACATTTTTAAATTTGTTTTTTGCTAATTAAGCTGTTATAACTACATATATCAAACACTAGTCTTGCCATAAACACCAGACAAAAGTAATCACATTGTCTGCCTTCATTTCTGTAAGCCTAACAAACCAATTAACACTTACTCCAATGTATAATACAGTTAATGATTCAGTATTAAATTAATAATAAAACTGTCTTTCTAATGTAAAATAAGCAATAAATAAAGGATATTTTACTACTAATCCTTTTAAAAATATATAATTTTTAAAGTTTAATCTCATTTGATAGATTTTAAGTTAAAATCCATTATTGTTAATTATTATTTATTTACTTTTTGTATTTTTTTTATGTTAGAAGAACAATTTCATTAATAATTTAATACTAAACAGAGATTGACATAAGTTCAGACCAAGTGTCTAAAACATCTAGTGCCATTCCTGTTTATGATTTACTTTTCTGGTTTGTCTATCTTGTATAATGTGTAGCTCACCCATAGTCATGTGTCTTTGACTAGTTTTCAGAAAAATCACAATAGAAGATGAACATGTGCAGTACTTAAAAAAATGTTTCACAATTTTTAAAGACACATGTAGTAAATTTAGACTAACGAAAAGCTGTTGCAATTTAAAACTGACTTAAAATTGTTTGAAAGTGGGTATGGATTATCAAACACACCAATTACCATAATTTTCCACAAGTTTTGTACTAAACATACACTGCTATGTGCAATAACTCATCCACATTTCAAACAATTCTTTTCTCATTTGATTATGAAATATTCTATTAAGTCAATTTTTGTGTTACAAATGAAATTAATGAACTTCATCTCTCAAATTTAATGATGTAATTGTTGTAAAGGATAATATTTCTTTTTTAAAAAACAATATATAATATATTGGGTTTCCTTTAAACATTATTATTTTGCTTTAAAATATACAGAATTTCCTCACTAGTAAATCATGAATTTTTTAAAAATGTTGATATGAACTGAAGAAAAATATTACCCTTCTAGTAACTATTATGTGAAAATAAATACAACAACCTTAAATTGGCCTTGCAAATATGTGAGATTTCCATTATGAACATTTCCAGTCTACTTCTAAAACCTTCCTCAGGTATATCCCTTCAAAAATTAAATCTTTCTGATGATAATGTTCTAGAATAGAATGCCTAGAAAATTCTCCAATTAGTTCAAGTTCAAAATTTTTTAAATGTTCAATGGGCTGTGTTTATTTATAATCTACACTTCCTATAATAATGGGTTAAATACGGCCTGCCGAGTGAAGATCTATTTTTATTCATGAAAGCAAACCACATAGGGCTATCCATCAACTTTAAAGAAGAAAAACAGATCTATACATGGCAGGCCACATTTGATCCATTGTTATAGGAGGTAGCACAGACTATAAATAAACATATCCCATTGGATTTTTTAAAAATTGAACTTGAACTAGAGAATTTTCTTCACTTTCTTTTCTAGAATATTATCATAAAAAAGATTTGATTTTTGAAGGGATATACCCGAGGAAGTCTTAGGCACAGACTAAAAATATCTGTAATGGAAATCTTGCTTATTTGCAAAGCCAATTTAAGATTGGTGTATTCATGTTCACTTTCTCCCTTGTTATTAGAAGATATGTTTGATATATTGAGAAATATAAAAATGTATGCATGCTGAGTAATCAATCTTTGTGGTATATTTACTAAACAATATTTCTGTAAGATGTGTTTTTACTTTGTTTGTTAGGAAGAGTTTCATCTCATTTAAATTATAATCTACAATTTTGGATTTTGTATTACACTTGCTACAGTTTGACATTATCTATATCTATGATTCTCCAGTGTTATACTGTATCTTATCTTGTAATAAGTTTTTTTTATATCAATTCATTGTTATAAATCTATAAATATTTAAAATAAAATATTTAAAAATATAATATAAATATATAAATAAANATATAAATAAAAATGTAAATAAATATTTTTTAAAATAAAAAAAAAAATGTTTTAAATTCATATTAAATTAAATGTGTTATTTCTATTTCATTTGAATACAAACTGAAAATATAGTTTAATCCTATTGAAGAAAAAAAATTGACTTATTCCAAAGAAGTAAATCAAAGACGCTTGTTTACTTACTATGTTGAACTGAGTGCTCATGGAAATCTATATCTTGATTGTATTCATTTCTATAGAAACAAAATAATTATCATCATATTTTATGGCATGTGGATGCATTGTCATTTCAGAACAAAATATTTAAGAATATTTAAGCCATCCTGTGCTTTTTGGCACTAATATTTTTTTGATGTTTTTATTTTTACTATATTCTGGTTAATAGAAAACAGTAATCAGAATGAACACTTATTTATCAAGGAAAAACAGTAGTTTAAAAATAGTCATTTACCATTAAAATATTCTTAGATATAAATAAAAAGGCCATTTGGGAAATTTATTAGACTAAGAGGAAATTGTCCTGTGTCTTTTATTCAAAAAAATTTAAACTTCACATATAAGTTGTGTGTATTATAAGCTATAAAATGTGATACTTATTACATAAAAAATATGGCTTAATTGCCATTTTGTTCTTCAAAAAAATTGATAAATTTATAATTCATGTATTCAAGTTTTTGCAATTATTATGGAGGTCATCATTGAAAGTAAATTAATGTCACACCTAACTTTTAAAAATTCAGTATTTGCAAAATTTTATTTTTATCTGTGTGAATAGTGCATGCTATGTGTGCTGTGCAAAATCAACAAATTGATATTCTAGATTTTACATTGTTTACAAAAACAGCAAAGTAAAATAAAATTGTGCATATTTAAAATCATTTTATACTTACTGCAAAATATAACATAACATAAATGCAGTACATAATTTAAGACGTTCCTTTATGGATATTTCATTGTTTGAAAATTTTCAAAAAATTGTGCTACTACTGAATTTTGATTTATTTTACACAATATTCTAAATTTTCAATTAAGGAAAGATGTTAAGAAATTTTTAAATAATTTGAAAACATTTAGTAAATAATAAATGTATAGATAAGCTTCTTAAGATTTTATTTTAAAGACTTGCTAAAGCATCTATTGAAGCATAGATTCTTATTACATAGCTTTTTGTAACAATTTTATAACTTCAAAAATATCAATTTGGATGCAATCACATTTTTATATAGAAATGTTTCATCACTTTTGTTAGCCAAATATTTAGATGTTTCTATTAACACAATTTAGAATGTATATCAATTAATGTGAATAAAAGTTAAAGCTAAATCTGAAATAATCATCAAAATTACATTTGATCATTACACAATTTCTTTCATTTATTAAAAAATCCTAATTAAAATAAGATTATTATGCAAATAGAAATTTTAAATAGTTAAAAATTACCAAAAAATATAAAATACAATTTAAGATAATATATATTAAATAATTTTATAGTGTAAACAAACGATTTTTACTATTGAATGTATATTTAAAAGATTTATATGATTCACATATTTAATACAATGTAAACAATACACAATTTTACACATAAAATAAGAATTTTTCACAATAAAAAAGTTACCAATAAAAGGCACTGATCTCCTACATATCAAATATTTACAGTGCAAATAATTTTTATAATAAAATATCATCATCATCATACATTCCTTACATGCACTTTTTAATTTGATATTGAAACAATAAACACAACATTTATTGTCTTACAAATAAGAAAACATTGATAAAACATGAAATTGTTATATGATAATGTCAAAATGAATGAACATATAAAATAAAAAAAATGCAAATACTAGTTATTTTAAAACAAATTTATAATAAACAATTAATATATTTATTCACAATGTCACTTTGATTATGAAATGCTTTACTATAAAACTTGAAATATTAATTCAGTAATTCACCCTTATTTCAACCATTAGAAATTTCAATATACGTACATAAGTGAAATACATTTTGGAATATTGTGTTTATATTAAAATGATTTTTTCTGCATAATTTATATAATCTTACATTTACTATGGATTTTAACCTCTAAATGAAATGTATGTAATTATCTATAAATGGTTGGTTTAAAGGTAAATTACTATATTTTCATTCATTATATATGCTTCTGTGGAAACATTATATATGCTTCTGTGGAAACAAATCTTTGTTTCTCTTATATTATAAAAATCACATTAAATTTAGGAGAGAGAACTTAATTCACTCTCTGACAAAAATAAACATGACATTATTTTGACTTACATATTTCAAATACTATATTTTATGATGGCAATTTTTTTTAATATAGATTTGCATAGATTAACATACCAATATATAGTTTGAAAATACCAAACTTTATTCATTTATGAACTATTCATAAAATAAGAACTTTCAATTTTATTCTACATTTTATTCTCATTAATAACTTCGTATCATTTAATTTTGTATACAATTGTTATAAATTCATTAACTAGAAAGTCACTACAATCACAAAATCTATAGTTAGATACAGGCTGCCCTGTAAATTCTTTAACTTTTTCACATATATCTTCATATACTAGTAAAATTTTGAGCTAATTCAAGTTTTTCTAAATAATGATTTATACTTAGCAAAGGATAAAAGCTAATTGGTGAAAAGTAAGTATTCTGTATGGCAACGTAAAATTCAGAAGCCCAGATATTTAACGTTTAGTGTTTTCAGAACTGTAATAATCCAACACACATCAAAGACATTAAATATTTGGATTTCTGAAACAGTATAATTTACATTTAATATTCATCTTAAGGAATTGATATTCACTCTGGTTAAGAAAGTCTCCTTCAATATTTCAAGAATGTTGATATAATAAATTTGCTTATAATTGAATTTATGTAACTAATTGTTCACCAGTTAAAATTAAATGAATTTATAGGACATCCTGTTGTAAACAATACATTATTTGTAACTTAAATTTGTTGTGTGTGTATCTGTGTGTGTGAAATAAAATATGAAATTTTAAAAAAATCATCATCATTAATATAATTAATAATAGATTTAAGTGAGAACGCAATTAAACATGCAAAATAAATGCTACATATAATTTGATTTAAAAAGTTTGCAATATAACAAATCTATATAGAAGATTACATTTTGGAAAAAAACAAAATTTAGTTTATGTAAAATTATTATTTTAGATTAAAATAGAACAAGTCAAAAAACTTGAAGCAATGCTAGAATCAATTTAAACATGTTTTTGGTAGACATTTATCATTGATTATCATTACACACTTAGATATCTAATAGCTTAGCTTTTTTCCTTTGAGAAATATAAAATAAGATTTGATGAAAGCAATGAGAGATAACTCAGAAAAGTCAGTCAGTAGTAATTTTTATCAATTAAATTTTCATCTGATAAGTTTTATTTTAATTAAATTCAATTTGAAACAAAATAAATAGTTTTAAATAACTTCTAAAAATAATAGTACTACAGTTTACTTTTTTTAACCATATGTTGAGTATAGTGCTGATGGTTTAATAATGTGAAATAAGTAATGAGACTTTAATTAATAACTTATGGACATCATCTTTAATTAAGAGAACTATAAAAGAAATTTAAAATTTACAAAAGTGTTAAGGCACAAAGCATATTACAGTAGAACACTGATTATCCAAAATTATTTGCAAACAATTCTGATATATATCAATTTGTAATACATTTTCTTCCAATGAATATTAAAAATATACAACTCTTCATGAATTCTTATCTAAAGTTTCCTCTCAAATTACTATATTTTGAATTATAATCATATTATTTCTCAATTCATAAATTCCTCTTTGGATAATCAACATCCTATTGTATACACAAATTATAAAATGCAGTATTCCCTATTATACTATAAAAATTTTGGCAGGAATATAAAAATTTGAATTGAGCTGAAATTTTTTCATATTAATTTTTTTGATATAAAGTTTGATGAAATTATGAATCATAATTATATATCTTTTGTAAAAATTGATTGTCAATATTTAGAAAAATCACCTTTAAAAATGTTTTAGTTAAATTATCTTATGTAACAGAATGAATATTTTCTTATCTTTGATAAATATAAATTTACAAAACCAAAACATTTGACAATTCATTTGGAAAATCAGGTTTAATTTAAAAATCAAATTAAACATTTGTTTGTTTTGATTTTAGATTAAACTTGAATGCATTTTTAACTCTAAGTATTTAAAATATTTTATTTTTTATCAGTTTAGGAGAACTATACCACTAAAACAATAAGTGTTTACTTAAAAAAAATATTATATTTATACGAATTGTTTGAAATTATTTGGTAGATTATGCATAGTAATACATTTCAGATATGCTAATTCCCAAAATAAATGCATTTGTTAAAAATCATTCTGTGTCATTTCATCAAATTAAGTAATAACTGATTTTTCATTTTCTATTATCAATATATAACATGATTGACAAACTGTATCTTTCTGAATCTTTATATTATATTATATAATGCCTTATAATTATTGTATAGTATATTATCACAAGAATGAACCATAGTTTTTTAAAGTTACATATATAATTAATATCTTTTAACTAAAAGTTAAGCTAATAATATTTAGAACTAAACATCCCCATAAAACATTACTATCATGTTCTGTAATTTATAATATTTACACCTGATGTTAAATGGCAATAATCAAAACTTCAGTTATTTCACTTATTGCACAAAAATTATTTGTTTATAAAAAATTATACAGTGGAACCTCGGTATACGTCCAATTCGGAATACGTCCTGTTTGGACGAAACAAATTTTGCTCGGTATATGACTTTTGTTTGGTATA